>NW_027397069.1:20554315-20668097 GCF_003265705.2 Callorhinus ursinus | reverse complement strand
TCTCTAGCTGTCTTTCTCTCTCTGTCAAATAAGTAAAACCTTTAAAAAAAAAAAAAGAATAATATAGAGAAGAAACATACAACAAATATGAATAAAAATGGGACAGGATTAGAGGTGCTTCAGACAAATAATGAGGTTATATTATCATAAATTATTTATTCAATAAATTTGGAGGATTAGATAAGATAGAAAAAAATTTTAGAAAAATAAAATTCACCAAAACTACCTAAAAAAATTAAAAACACATTTATGTTACTTTATAATTACATTTTTATGTATATAACATATACTTTTATTATAACTATTTTATACTTTTATTTACATTATATTCTAAAACAATTTACATATTTGTATTTATAAGTTAATAAGTTGTAAATCATAAACTAAGTTATTAATTATTTAAATATATATATTTTTATTTTATTTTATTATGTTAATCACCATACATTACACCATTAGTTTTTGATGTAGTGTTCCATGATTCATTATTGGCATAAAACACCCAGGTGCTCCATGCAGAACGTGCCCTCTTTAATACCCATCACCAGGCTGACCCATCCCCTCACCCCCCTCCCCTCTAGAACCCTCAGTTTGTTTCTCAGAGTCCATACTCTCTCACGGTTCGTCTCCCCCTCCGATTCCCCCCCTTCATTATTCCCCTCCTTCTCCTAATGTCCTCTGCGCTGTTCCTTATGTTCCACAAATAAGTGAAACCATATGATAATTGACTTTCTCTGCTTGACTTATTTCACTTAGCATCATCTTCTCCAGTCCCATCCATGCTGATGTAAAAGTTGGGTGTTCATCCTTTCTGATGGCTGAGTAATATTCCATTGTATGTATGGACCCCATCTTCTTTATCCATTCATCTGTGGAAGGGCATCTCGGCTCTTCCCACAGTTTGGCTATTGTGGACTTTGCTGCTATGAACACTGGGGTGCATATGGCCCTTCTTTTCACTACATCTGTGTCTTTGGGGTAAATGACAAGTAGTGCAATTGCTGGGTCATAGGGTAGCTCTAATTTTTTGAGGCACCTCCACACTGTTTTCCACAGTGGCTGTACCAACTTGCCTTCCCACCAACAGTGTAAGAGGGTTCCCCTTTTCTCCACAACCTCTCCAACATTTGTTGTTTCTTTCCCTGTCCATTTTTGCCGTTCTAACTGGTGTAAGGTGGTAGGTGTAGAAAGCAAAATACAGATATTTAACTCTGTACAGTAGTCATATTTCCAATTTAAATAAGTGCTAGACTTCGAAAGAAACAGATGAAATAACAGGAAAAGTAAATAAATTCAGGTCCCCAAATGACAGACATGATAGATTAGTAGACAATTGCTGTAAAATAGCTACTATCAATAAGATCGATGATTATAATGAGTAGACAAATGGAAACTGAACAAATGGAAACTGAAAAATAGAATCTCTGAAATGAAAAATTCACTGCATCTACATATGAAAAATTTAAGCAATGTAAAAGAAAGTATCAGTGAATGTAAGGCATATAACAATTATCTGGCAAGATTAAGAATAATATAGAGAAGAAACATACAACAAATATGATACATAAAAATGGGACAGGATTAGAGGTGCTTCAGACAAATAATGAGGTTATATTATCATAAATTATTTATTCAATAACTTTGGAGGATTAGATAAGATAGAAAAAAATTTTAGAAAAATAAAATTCACCAAAACTCCCTAAAAAAATTAAAAACCCATTCATCTTACTTTAACTTACATTTTTATATATATAACACATGCTTTTATTATAACTATTTTACACTTTTATTTACATTATATTCTAAAACATAATTTACATATTTGTATTTATAGTTATTAATATTATCAGGTTGTAAATAATTCATAAACTAAGTTATTAAATTAAATATGTTTAAATATATATTTTTATATATATTTAAAGCCATTCTCAGAAGATATGATTGTGTACTTAGAAAATTCATAAACATCTGCATGCAAAGGATTAGAACCAATAAGACTGACAAAGCCACTAGATATGAATTTACTATACAAAATTTAGTTGCCTTTGATAGTCTAAAAACATAATATTTTAGTTTTATACAATTTAGAATAACATCAAAAATATGAAATATCTATGTGTAAATTTAAATGATAATGTATAAAAGTTATATGGAAAATTCCATTAGGTGTGTTAAAGGAGGTATAAATAATGTGTTTGGCATAGCATATTTACAGTTTTAACACTAGGTATTGTAAAGATGTCAGTTGCTATCAAATTATTTAATACATTCATTTGGAAGCCAACAACCAAAAATTTTTATGGAAATCAGCAAGCATCCTCTAACATATATACTGAAATATAAGGACTAAATATAGTGAAGATTGTAATATAAGATTAAGGATTTTCTTTTGAGATATGTAATATGTATATTGTACATATATATTGTATCAGTTGAGTTTCAACTACTGTATTGCTTTAGTTTCATAAATTTCAAACCTTTGATTAGGTTTTTTTTAGATATTTTTCATTTTGCAACTCTATGGAAATTGTAGGCATGTATAGCAGGGTATTTTCATAAACCCTGTACATTAAAGGGCCAGGTAAAAGTGAAGCCTGATTGTCTAATATTTGCCAAAACCAAATTCAGGTTAAAACACGAATCCAGTTTGGAGAAAGCCATATATTGCACTTTAGTTGCACACAAACAAACTCATGTAAAAGTGCAAAGACATTCTCTTACAGTTGTTCTTTGAGTTGCATGGATTTGTATTTGAAAGAATGCTCATCCTTACCAAAAAAAATGCAGGGTGTGGGGCGCCTGGGTGGCTCAGATGGTTGAGCGTCTGCCTTCGGCTCAGGTCATGATCCCAGGGTCCTGGGATCGAGTCCCACATCGGGCTCCCTGCTCAGCGGGGAGCCTGCTTCTCCCTCTGCTTCTCTCTTTCTCTCTCTCTGTCTCTCATGAATAAATAAATAAAATCTTTAAAAAAAAAAAAAAATGCAGGGTGTGGCAATCCACTGTTAGTAGAACAGGGCTTATTTCAAAGTTAAAGTTGAAAAAAAAACAAAAAAGCAGATCACTTTATTAGCCCCTCTCTTTTACCTAGTTATTTCAAGATTAACATTGTCTAAGACACTGTAGATTTAGAATTCAAAATTCCATCTCAAATTATTTTCAGTAGTTTTGAAATACAGACCTCTTGTCAAATGCAAATCATTAGACAATTCTATGTAAAAATCTAATTTGAAAATAAAGGAGATGTGGATACTGGCAGGAGAGCACACAGTAGTTAATTATTTAAACTTACTTGATTGATTTCCTCTACCTCTTTTTCCTATTTGATACGCATTTGAAGGAAAAAAAATAATAATAGCAAAAATGAAAGTACATACAATATGTTCGGATAGGCTGGCTGGAATCAGGATATCTCTGAATAAGAGACATGTAGGTTTAACATGGAAGACATAGAAAATTTTAATAAAAGAAAAGAGAAGTCTTATTTGCAATACTAGTAACAGTTAAGGGGAGGTTTTAGATGTTTGGGTTGGGGGAGAGGTGGAAGCATCATCAATAATTCTCGTGGTTCATTACACTTAAGCCAGATGTTTATCTTCTCTCTCAGTAGCATTTAGAGAAAGAAGGAGGGACAGGAAAGAGTTCATGTTTACAGATCATTCCTGCCTGTTTCTGTATCTATTTCATTGATCTGTAAGCTGATTTCTTCAGGTAGTTTGCAGCAGCACGTGGTGCAAAAAACTTTTTGATGACTTGTTCAGAAGGTTGAGAATAGGGGTTTTCAGCTGAGCACACCAAGACTGCATGTTCTATCTAGCTTCTGCAACATGCATTTGTATGGCAAAATGCCTTTCCTTGTCATTTTTCTATGTTATATAAATATCTACAAAATCAATTCAATAACAAAGATTATTATCAGTTACATAGATGACAAAATCAGCTTTTTATTATCTGATAATATATACTCATGTAAGTAAATATGGCTGGGACCTAAGGTATTATCATACTACTGTTTTACACCAAAAATAATTTTTTTGACATTTTGAAATTGCTTTTTTAATAGCCTGAGTAAAGTAAAAAGCATTTTTATTATGTGAGTGTCATCTTCAAGAAACTATTGTGATTTTTCATTTTTATATACTTTTAGTCTTGTATAAAAGGATATGTTATGACATAAACCTCTTTGACTGAAATCTAATTCAAGTTTACTTTTAGTACTTACCTCAGATACATAGCACTGTAGAGTATGTGACAACTTTCCTTATTTAAACAAGATCCTGTCAAATGTCGACACACCAAGTACAGATGTGAATTTATCAGAAGGCAATAGATGCCATCCTCTGCTCCAGTGCTGTCTTTTTCTTTCGTCTTTGTTCCTTTCTTTAGATAGCTTCATAATTTTGTGATTATTAGTCACAGAACTGAGTGAAAATTATGGACTCAGAGATCTGGGCTTAAAGCTTTGTGTGTGATTGAACATGACATTTCTCTCTTTTATAATTTTTTACCTTTGTTCTGGCATCTAACAACATACAGGAAATTACATGTATAATCAATTAGTGTTCAGCTCACTAGATTTACACAAACTGAATACCCCAGTGTAGCAATGAGCCAGATCAATAAACAGAAGACTGCCAGCACCACATTGCACTTTATCTGCTCCCTCTGGGCCTCTAAATACTCCCTCAAAGATATCGTTACTAACTTTTAACATCATGGAATAGTTCTTGGCTATTTTCATATTCCATATAAAGAAAATCATACATTATTAATCATTTGTATCTGGCTTCTTTCAACTCAATGTTATGTTTAGGAGATTTATCCATATTGGTGTATGTGGATTAATCCATTCATTCTCACTAGTGAATGATATCATGTGTGACTATATCATAGTTTATTTATCCATTTAATGTTGGGGGTATTTGGATATTTTCCTTTTTTATTTTTTACTTTTTTATTAGAACTGCTATGAGCATTTTTGTATGCATTTCTGTGAAATATTTAAATACTCTTCAGTAGTTTGTCTGTTAAGGACAGGAATTACTGAGTTAAAGAGAATGCATATATTCCTTGTTAGTGTTTACTACCAAATAATCTTCCAAGGTCATTATACCAATTTTTACACTCACACTGGCAATATATGAGGGTTCTGGTAGGTCTACATACTGACAGACACTTGGCATTTTCATTTTTATCTTCCTTTTCTGGCCCTTAAGTGTTTTCCCAACTTCTTTGGCTTATTTTCCTTCTCATTCTACATGTGCTCAAATTGACACAGATTCAACTCTATATAAATTCTAAGACATAAATATATATTTGTAGCCTAGATCACTCTTAAAAATCCAGGATTTATACCCACATGCCTCCTGAATCATTCAACTTATGTGAAATTTCTCAGAATTATAACAAAACCTATCTACCCAGATTTGCCCTTATTTTTCTTATATTATTTATTGACTAATCTAAAAATTGACTAAAAAATTCGACTAATCAACGAAATCAAGGAAATAAAGACTTCATTTACATTTTCAAAATATGAGTAGAAAAGTCCTTTTATTTTCACTCTTAGTTATCTAAAACTATAGCTTTCTCGCCGACATTACTCCCTTTGCCATTATTCAAGGTTTATTATCTCTCATCTAATTTCTTTCACTAAATGTCTATTTTTTTTCCCCTTTGATTTCAGGCCATTTACTTCCCCAACTTCCAAATTGTTTATTCTAGAGTTGTCTTTTAAAATGTAGTTTGCTCATTCATAGCACTATCATGGTATTGTCTTTTTTATGTTTTTCCTTCTTACATTCAGATTTTTTTAAAAAATTCATTACTTACACCGGCGAGCAAGGTATTTTGTGCTCAGGTGGAAGATCTGAAGACCCATCTCCTTGGAGGAAACATTGAATTGTAGAAAGAACAAGTGTTCTTTTCAGACAGACTATAATTAAAACTTATTTGAGAGATGATCAGGTCACCAGTGTGTATGAATTTATTCTCCTTTGTGAAAGATTCTTATGTCTACCTACCTCAGAACAGAGTTTTATGGGGATTATATTAAATGGGGTATCACGTGAAAGACTGACATAATCTGATTTGTAATAGTCTCTTAAACTAAGCAATTAGCTCCTGACACATCTTCAAGAATGTTCTTATCCCTTGCCACATAGGGTACTTCAGAACAATGAGTAGATGATGCTTTAAATCTCTCCGTGTCTTTGCTCATGCTATTCCGTCTTTCTGGTATGTAATTCTTGATTTAGTGGGTATGAAGGGGGCTGGCAAATTCATATTCTTTAATCAAAAAATGGTTCATTGTCATTTCTTTTGATTATTATAACAGAGAGGTAATGAGTTTTTTTTTAATTGAAGTATAGTTGATATACACTATTATATTAATTTTTTGGTGTACAACATAGTGACTCGACATTTATGTAAGTCACACAAAATGATCAGCATGATAAAACAGTTACCATCTGTCACCATACAACGTTATTTTGATATTATTGACTATATTCCCTATGTTGTACTCTCCATCCCTGTGATTAATTTATTTACAGCCACAGTCTTTTTTACATGCATTTTTTTCATATTCCATGTTCTACATAAATAGCAGCTTCTCCTTCACAACTATGTCCAAAATAAAACACAACAAAAATAATTACATAGCCTATTACTTCATCATATACAGAAATGTGAATTTATTTAACTTTAGTACAGAAGTACTTACCAATATATCTGGCATCTAATGAGTTCAATATATATGTAACTAAACACTGACAACATTTCACTGATTGACCTAATGAATAAATGAGTTGGTGATTACTGAAGTTTATATTAATTAAGATGTTAGAAAAATGATTTGAAAATATATTACATCACCATATTTGATGTTAAAATGTTATCATTTACCTATAGAGCCTAAAACTTTCTTCTTAAAATCCATAATAATTTGCACTGTCTATATATTCAGTTGAAATGACAATTCCGTTCTTAAATACTTAAACTGTGATGGAAAGTTAATTTAATTTGGTGGATTGATTCATGGGACAAGAATTTACTGATCACTAATATACTCAATGTGGTATCAAGCAATAATGGTCATATTATTTAGTTTAATCATAGCATCCCATTTACCTTTCTATTTACTGTAATAACTGGTTCCTAAGTGCTTAAGTTATGAAATATTTTGTTCATTGGAATGTATTTCTGATTTAATATTGAAAGTGATATGAAAACCATAAATGATATATTGAATTTTATAATAGCTAAATTTTCACAAGAAGTATGGGATGTATATATCTAAAAGTATTTTAAGGCCATCTCCTTAACTGTCATTTTTATTTTTACTTAAAGCCTGAACAAAAATAGTTTCAATTATATTCAAATACTTCCAGATTTGATCTTTAGAAATTGCTTCACATACCCTGATATAAACAGAGAGTTAAGCAAAGAATATTGGTTACTTTTAAAATATTCATAAGGCAGTGAGACATTTCTTGAGAACTATAGGAGTTTTAAAAGGAATACCTGCCAGGAGAATTGCAATGCATTTTTCAAATATCTAGTTTCTTATGACAGCAACTACCTTCACGTTGAGCCAAAGGGATTTCCAAATCAGAGATCTGAGTCTGACACTTCAGCTAAAACGACTATTCATAATGCAGTTTAGATCACATTTGGGGTTTGATAATCCTCCAGAACATCAAGTTTCTATATGCTTTGTGTTCATCTGAATTTAATTGAAAAAATATAACCTTTTAATGAAAAAAACTAATAGAAAAATGACAGTAATTCACTTTGAATCTTTTGGAGAACATAAGTATTTTATTCAGGTTAATTTCCAACAAGCATCAGTTTGAACAAATAATTTTGCTACCATTGCACACACTTTGATCATTTTGTATCATTCTCTTTTATATATCTTTTGTATATCTCTCTTTTTTATTTTTTAATAACTTATGTTCCATATGAAGTAAAACTTTTTTTTCTAGATTTATAAGTGAATTTTCTTCAGAATCATCAATAAAACCCTTTTTTGTTGCTATTACAACCATTGTGCATGTTTGAACTTTAGTGTCCAGTTTGGCCTCTCCACTGCAAAAATACTCTTTAAAGTCTTTATTTTATACAAAAAAATCCAAAATAACTATCCTAATGTATTTTGACCAATGCTGTTAACATTGCAAGGAATAAGTATTATCTTCAAAGTAATTAAAGGAGATTCTGAGAGTTGTTTTATAAAGTTAGTTATTCGTGCTGTTTACTTTGTGGGTTTGGTAAAGATACCAACTTCTAAAGAAAAAAAAAATCTGTAAGTATATCAGGAAAGCCAAATAAATAACCAAGGTGAAAACTATGAAATTAACATAGGTTCTATTAGAGACAGCATGGGGATGGGGCAAGGGATACACTGTAGCATTATTAATAGGGATTTCTATATTCATTGAACCTGGTCTTATAAGATATACAATGAGAAGAGAGGGGAAAATTAGTAAAAATGCAATTATAAAAGAATAAAAATATTTTTAGCAGCATGGAATTTCTAGAAAAACATATTTGAGAAAAATGGAAAACCTGGATTTCACCAGGGAGGAAAATTGCCAGTAAGGATAGAGGTGCCAAAAATTTGAATGTCCTCTTCAGAAAAAGGGGAAAGGATGGAGTTCTTATAATACCTGTTATTATCCTCAAAATTAGAGGACCAAAGTAACCAATAGCTGATGTTACACATAACTCCCATTGAAGTAGTACATTTCTTTTTGATAATAAAAAGGTTTTGATAATTTAAAAGGTTTTCTAGTAAATGGGCTAAATGCCCCAATCAAAAGACACAGGCTATCAGATTGGATAAAAAAACAAGACCCATCAATATGCTATCTGCAAGAGGCTCATTTTAGACCCAAAGACACCCCCAGATTGAAAGTGAGGGGGTGGAAAACCATTTACCATGCTAATGGACACCAAAAGAAAGCTGGGGTGGCAATCCTTATATCAGACAAATTAGATTTTAAAACAAAGACTGTAATAAGAAATGAGGAAGGACACTATATCCTACTTAAAGGGCCTATCCAACAAGAAGATCTAACAATTGTAAACATCTATGCCCCTAACATGGGAGCAGGCAATTATATAAGGCTATTAATAACAAAAGCAAAGAAACACATTGACAACAATACAATAATAGTGGGGGACTTTAACACCCCGCTCACAGAAATGGACAGATCATCTAAGCAAAATATCAACAAGGAAATAAAGACGTTCAATGACACACTGGACCAAATGGACTTCACAGACATATTCAGAACACTCCATCCCAAAGCAATGGAATACACATTCTTCTCTAGTGCCCATGGAACATTCTCCAGAATAGATCACATCCTAGGTCACAAATCAGTTCTCAACCAGTACCAAAAGATTGGGATCATTCCCTGCATATTTTCAGACCATAGTGCTTTGAAACTAGAACTCAATCACAAGAGGAAAGTCGGAAAGAACTCAAATACATGGAGGCTAAAGAGCATCCTACTAAAGAATGAATGGGTCAACCAGGAAATTAAAGAAGAATTGAAAAATTTCATGGAAACCAATCAAAATGAAAACACAAGTGTTCAAAATCTTTGGGATGCAGCAAAGGCAGTCCTGAGAGGAAAGTATATAGCAATACAAGCCTTTCTCAAGAAACAAGAAAGGTCTCAAATACAGAACCTAACCCTACACCTAAAGGAGCTAGAGAAAAAACAGCAAATAAAGCCTAAACCCAGCAGGAGAAGAGAAATAATAAAGATCAGAGCAGAAGTCAATGAAATAGAAACCAAAAGAACAGTAGAACAGATCAACGAAACTAGGAGCTGGTTCTTTGAAAGAATTAATAAGATTGATAAACCCCTGGCCAGACTTATCAAAAAGAAAAGAGAAATGACCCAAATCAGCAATATCATGAAAGAAAGAGGAGAGATCACAACCAACAACAAAGAAATACAAACATTATAAGAACATATTATGAGCAAATCTATGCCAGCAAATTAGATAATGTGAACAAAATGGTTGCATTGCTAGAGATGTGTCAACTACCAAAACTGAACCAGGAAGAAATAGACAACCTGAACAGACCTATAACCGCTAAGGAAATTGAAGCAGTCATCAAAAATCTCCCAACAAACAAAAGCCCAGGGCCAGATGGCTTCCCAGGGGAAATCGACCAAACATTTCGAGAAGAGTTAATACCTATTCTTCTGAAACTGTTCCAAAAAATAGAAATGGAAGAACACATCCAAACTCGTTTTATGAGGCCACCATTATCTTGATCCCCAAACCAAAGACCCCAAAACAAGGGCGAACTATAGACCAATATCCCCGATGAACATGGATGCAAAAATTCTCACCAAAATACTAGCCAATAGGACCCAACAGTACAATAAAAGGATTATTCACCATGACCATGTGGGATTTATCCCTGGGCTGCAAGGTTGGGTCAACATCTGCAAATCAATCAACATGATACAATACATTAACAAAAGAAAGAACAAGAATCATATGACCCTCTCAATAGATGCAGAAAAAGCATTTGACAAAGTACAGCATCCTTTCTTGATCAAAACTCTTCAGAGTATAGGGCGCCTGGGTGGCTCAGATGGTTAAGCATCTGCTTTCAGCTCAGGTCATAATCCCGAGGTCCTGGGATCGAGTCCCACATCGGCTCCCTGCTCCTTGGGAGCCTGCTTCTCCCTCTGCTTCTCTCTATCTCTCTCTCTCTATCCCCCTCTGTCTCTCATGAATAAATAAATAAAATCTTAAAAAAAAAAAAAACTCTTCAGAGTATAGGGATAGGGGGTACATACCTCAATATCATAAAAGCCATCTATGGTAAACCTACAGTGAATGTCATTCTTAATGGAGAAAAACTGAGAGCTTTCCCCCTAAAGTCAGGAACGCAGCAGGTATGTCCACTATCACCACTGCTATTCAACATAGCATTAGAAGTCCTAGCCACAGCAATCAGACAACAAAAAGAAATCGAAGGCATCAAAATCGGCAAGGAGGAAGTCAAACTCTCACTCTTTGCAGATGATATGATACTTTATGTGGAAAACCCAAAAGACTCCCCCCCAAAACTGCTAGAACTCATACAGGAATTCAGTAAAGTGGCAGGAAATAAAATCAATGCACAGAAAGCAGTGGCATTCCTATACACCAACAAGACAGAGAAAGAGAAATTAAGGAGTCAATCTATTTACAATTGCACCCCAAACCATAAGATACCTAGGAATAAATCTAACCAAAGAGGCAAAGGATCTGTACTCAGAAAACTATAAAATACTCATGAAAGAAATTGAGGAAGACACAAAGAAATGGAAAAACGTTCCATGCTCATGGATTGGAAGAACAAATATTGTGAAGATGTCAATGCTACCTAGAGCAATCTACACATTCAATGCAATGCCCATCAGAATACCATCCACTTTTTTCAAAGAAATGGAACAAATAATCCTAAAATTTGTATGGAACCAGAAAAGACCCCGAATACCCAGAGGAATGTTGAAAAAGAAAAGCAAAGCTGGCGGCATCACAATTCCGGACTTCCAGCTCTATTACAAAGCTGTCATTATCAAGACAGTATGGTACTGGCACAAAAACAGACACATAGATCAATGGAACAGAATAGAGAGCCCAGAAATGGACCCTCAACTCTATGGTCAGCTCATCTTCGACAAAGCAGGAAAGAATGTCCAATGGAAAAAAGACAGTCTCTTCAACAAATGGTGCTGGGAAAATTGGACAGCCACATGCAGAAGAATGAAACTGGACCATTTCCTTACACCACACACAAATATAGACTCCAAATGGTTGAAAGACCTAAATGTGAGACAGGAGACCATCAAAATCCTAAAGAAGAAGACAAGCAGCAACCTCTTCGACCTCAGCCGCAGCAACTTCTTCCTAGAAACATCGCCAAAGGCAAGGAAAGCAAGGGCAAAAATGAACTATTGGGATTTCATCAAGATAAAATCTTTTGCACAGCAAAAGAAACAGTCCACAAAACCAAAAGACAACCGACAGAATGGGAGAAAATATTTGCAAATGACATATCAGATAAAGGGCTAGTATCCAAAATCTATAAAGAACTTATCAAACTCAACACCCAAAGAACAAATAATCCAATCAAGAAATGGGCAGAAGACATGAACAGACATTTTTCCAAAGAAGACATCCAAATGGCCAACAGACTCATGAAAAATTGCTCAACATCGCTCAGCATCAGGGAAATCCAAATCAAACCTCAACAAGATACCACCTCACACCAGTCAGAATGGCTAAAATTAACAAGTCAGGAAACGACAGATGTTGGTGGGGATGCGGAGAAAGGGGAACCCTCCTACACTGTTGGTGGGAATGCAAGCTGGTGCAACCATTCTGGAAAACAGTATGGAGGTTCCTCAAACAGTTGAAAATAGAGCTACCATACGATCCAGCAATTGCATTACTGGGTATTTACCCCAAAGATACAGTTGTAGGGATCTGAAGGGGTACATGCACCCCGATGCTTATAGCAACAATGTCCACAATAGCCAAACTGTGGAAGGAGCCAAGATGTCCGTCGACAGATGAATGGATAAAGAAGATGTGGTATATATGTACGATGGAATATTATGCAACCATCAAAAGGAATGAGATCTTTCCATTTGCAACAATGTGGATGGAACTGGAGGGTGTTATGCTGAGTGAAATAAATCAATCAGAGAAAGACATGTATCATATGACCTCACTGATATGAGGAATTCTTTTTTTTTAAAGATTTTATTTATTTGAGAGAGAGAGAGAATGAGAGATAGAAAGCACGAGAGGGAAGAGGGTCAGAGGGAGAAGCAGACTCCCTAATGAGCCGGAAGCCCAATGTGGGACTCGATCCCAGGACTCCAGGATCATGACCTGAGCCGAAGGCAGTCGCTTAACCAACTGAGCCACCCAGGCACCCGATATGAGGAATTCTTAATCTCAGGAAACAAACTGAGAGTTGTTGGGGGGGGCGGGTGGGAGGGATGGGGGGACTCGGTGATAGACATTGGGGAGAGTATGTGCTATGGTGAGCGCTGTGAATTGTGCAAGACTGTTGAATCATAGATCTCTATCTCTGAAGCAAATAATGCAATATATGTTAAGAAAAAAAAAAGAAGATAGCAGGAGGGAAGAATGAAGGGGGCAAATCGGAGGAGGAGATGAATCATGAGAGACGATGGACTCTGAAAAACAAACTGAGGGTTCTAGAGGGGAGGAGGGTAGGGGGATGGGTTAGCCTGGTGATGGGTATTAAAGAGGGCACATTCTGCATGGAGCACTGGGTGTTATGCACAATGAATCATGGAACACTACATCAAAAACTAATGATGTAATGTATGGTGATTAACATAACAATAAAAAATTTTTAAAAAAGGTTTTCTAGTAGAAAAATATGAACATTTGCTGAAATTAACCTCCCACATTTCCCCAGTGATAATGTTTATTATTCTGTCATCCTTTTAAAATTCATCTTAGCCAATGAAGATAGTTATGGTGCCTTGCCTCAGTTTATTTTTTGTTCATTTTTTCTTGAAATTTTAATGGATTTACAGGAATGAGACTTAAATTGTTTGTATTATTTTTTATAATCTAAGCTTAAATATTCTGAAATTATTACTCCCAGTATTATAGAAGTTGTATTATATTAGATATTTATAATCATTGTTTCTTATTTTAACAATTATTAATAAAGATCACTAATACATCATAGTTTGTATTATAAAATTTTTTCAGGTATAAAAAATATTTTCAGGTATTTTTCAGAGTAGTAAATTGTGTTCAGCCCAAATAGATATTTTTCTGGTCTGACTTTTTTTTTTCTCCTTTTAATAGTCCCTCCCTCTGTAAGAATGAAGGTACTCACTTTATTTAGAAAATTCTGGATCATTGATTGTTTTGTTTATTTATTGGTGTATTGAAAACTACATTAGAAATTTGTGGTTTAAGGCAACAATTTTATTTTCCTTAACATTTTATGAGTCAGAAATTCAAAAAGTACCTCATTTGACACTTGATCTCTCTTGTCTGTGGCATCAGATGGGGAGGATGCCTGAATCTGGCTTACTCCTAAGGCTGGCAAGTTTGTATTGGTTGTCAGCTCAGAGCTCGCTGAGAAACTCAAGGACCTCTCCTCTGGAAGGCGTAAACTTTCTCAGAAAATGGAAGCTGGGTTTCAACACATAAGTATCAGGTTGTCATTGTCTTTAAGTCATGGGCCTAGAAACTGGCAATATTGCAACATCTTCCATGTGTTATTGGTCAAAGCAGTCTTAGGATCCACGCAGATTCAAACAGAGGCAGCCCAGATCTTACAACTAATAGAATGTTAGGGAATCTGCCCAGTTTCATAGGGATCATACATGGATCAGAACCAACTTAATTCTCACATCAGTCTGATTTCAAACAAAACAGTTGTGTTGGCAGATATAAAAATATTTGAATGATCAGCAGAAAAATTATTGAATATGTCTACCTTGCAACACTCTACTCTTTAAATTGGATCACTGACATCAATCACTGGCAGTGCCCTTGATGAAACTTTTCCTTTTCTCCCCGCTTTGGTAAGCCTTGGAGCACTTTTAAGATACATTAAAGCAGAGAGATCTAGACATAAGAGACATAAAAGAAGAATCAATGCCTGTGAAGAGAAACTGAGAATATTAAAGAAGAAATATCTTCCTTTCTTCTTTATTGCTTAGAATGTTAACAGATTTCTGAGACAGGATGAGACTTTTAACCCAAGACCTGAGCAGAGCATTTAGCGTTTAGACCATGCCTCTGCTTCTGACCCAGAGATAATAAATATGCATTGTGTTAAGCCACTAGGTCTGTGGTTATTCGTTACATAACAATAGAATACTAATACGGTGATATATTTCAATGAACCGTAGCTCTTATTTTTGGTTCAGGTCAGTGTATTTATGTTTTCTTTGTTGTCCATGTTCTATGTCCTATTTATGAAATTACTGGCTAGGGGCATCTGGGTGGCTCTGTTTGTTAAGTGTCTGCCTTTGCCTCAGGTCATGATCCCAAGGTCCTGGGATGGAGACCCACATTGTGCTCCCCGCTCAGTAGGGAGTCCGCTTCTCCCTCTCTGCCCCTCTACCCTTCTCATGCTGTCTGTCTGGCTTACTCTCTCTGTCTCAAACAAATAAAACCTAAGAGAAAAAAAAAAAAGAAATTACTGGCTTTTCCAAGATCCTGGAGATTTTTTTCTTATTCTATTTTCTAAAACATGTATTATTTTACCTTTTTCATATAATCTATTTAGAATTGGCTTGATATATGGTAGAATTCATAGTTTATTGTTTTTCATATATCTATTTAGTAAAGTCTGTACATTTTGCACTGCTCTGCAAGGCTCCTTTTCCACTGTATGAAGGTACATTTAAATCTGGATCTCTTTAGAATCCTGAATCTATTCCATTGGTTTGGTTGTCTATCATTCATTGTGCCTGTAACACCCTGATTAGTTATAATATTTTTAATTCAATTAATATATAGCAAATTCTGTTCTTCAAAATTGTTTTGATTATTTCTATGCTTTTCATGTTCATATTAATTTTAAAATCATTTTGTCAATTTCTACACTCATATACACATATACACAATTTGCATACATGTAAATACACACACACACTGATTGTAGCTGGGCTGTTAACACATCCGGACGTTTGAAGAATTTACTTTCAAGCTCATTCAAATCCTTGTCAAAATCTCTTTCTTTACAGCTGCGTGGCCGGGTTCTGGCTCTTTGCTGGCTGTCTCCTAAAAGCCATCTGCTTTCTTGCCACATGCACTTCCTCAGCATGGCTCTCACTTCATCAAGTCAACAAGAGTGATTTGTCCACACTGTTTGGTGTCTTTTGTAACATAATCTGTTCATTGGAGTGACATCTCAACTCCATTGCCATGCAACCTAATTGAGCAATAACTCTTCTGGTTTGCTATATTCTATTGGTTAAAAAGAAGTTACAGCCCCCACATACAATGGGAAGGGTCATACAAAGCCATGGACACCAGGAAGTAGAATAATCACTGGGGGTCACCTTAGACTCTGTCCACTGCAAACCTTAAGGAAATGAAAGTGCAAATTCTAGAGGGTGAGACAAATTTGCAATTACTACAATTGGCAAGAAGTTTATATCCAGAAAAATATAAAGAATGCCTACAAATGCATAACAGAAAGAGATCCTAAGAATGTAGTGGAAAAGAGACCAGCTAGAACAAAGACATCACAATAAGGACAATGCAGTATAATTTAGATATATGAAATGTGCTCAACTTATGAAGGAAGTGAAATTATAATTATATTGAAAATCCAGTATACAAAAACAAAAATGACTATTTTTAAAAAAATATTGCAAGGATATAAAGTAATTAGAATGCTCAAACTCTGCTGATAGGAGTAAAAATTTGTATAACTACTTTTAGTCTGCATAACTGATCATAAAAGCCTCCACTTATGGGTATATACCCAAGTAATTTTGTATATAAATGCATTACAAGTCATGTGTAGATGTACTTTAGTCAAATTATGGTCCCATATGACTAGAAAGTAGTCAAATATTCCTCAAAAGTAATTTGGATAAATGCATTACTTTATATTTATAAAACAGAATTTCAAATAATGATGAAAATAAGTGGAATATCACCACATGCAGTAATACAGTTTTGACTCACACATGCCAGAAGCAAAAAAGGAGACATTAGGTTATTCCATTCACATAAGGATCAGAAGGGTGAAAATGAACCCATGGAAGTATAATTAAACATTAATTACTTTATAGAAGAAGGTGGTTAGGCTTTTGTAGTCTTTGTATTAGTATTTTTCTTAATTTTTATGGTGGTTACATACTTGTATTAACTTTTTGATAATTCACTGAGATTATCACATAAAATTATTATTATACTTCAACAAAAATATATTTAAAGTAGTTATAATTCAAGATTATGCTCTCCAAGTTATTAAGTATTGTTTCAAGTTATGTTACTAAAGTGTACTTTTTTAAACTTCCAGGAATCTAACGATTTAGTTGTTGACATTTTAAAAATGTGTTAATGGAAGCAACATGTTTAATTTATAGCAGTAACATTTACATTATTTTGGATAAATAGGCCTGTGAGTTAATTTACAAAATATATTGGTGTCTTTTCAATAGCACCTGAAACTATTCCACTATGTTAAAAGCATTTTAATTTTTTTTCCAAGAAGCCAATACTATTACCTTATACATGCCTTTTTAGGTAAATAAATTATTCTTAAAGGAGGTTCCTGATGACAAAAGTACAATTAAAATAAATTTTGTAGCAAAAGAGTATTAAAAAGAAGTAGAAGTTCCTGGAACTGATAGAGAATGAATAAATATGTGCAATTTACTTTGCTTTAGAAATTAAACTTAATAGTTTTAAAAACTAATATCTCCATATTTTCAGTCTAAAATCCCATGGGATTTTAACAGAAAGTTTTCAGGAGATATATGAAAATGCCTGTTTACAATTAGTATCATAACTGCAAGGAGGTAGTAATAAAATGCATTACCTTTAATGTTAGAGTTTTAAATTAAGATGTATATTAATTTTAAGAAAAATTATTCATATGTTCAGAAATTTCAGAAAGACAAATGTAAAAAACTTCTTATACTGCCATTCTGTTTCAAAATTTACATGTATTAAACTTTTATTTACCTTCTATTTTAAATATATTCACTCACTCCTCATGGCAACGCGATGAATTAGATGTTATTATTGTCCACATTAGGTGTGGAAGCTAAGGTTTAGAGGAATTAAATAATTTGCCTGAAGTTACACAGTTTGGGAATAGTAATGTTTTCTGAAGCCAGACTGACACTATGCCAGTGATCTTAATCATTTTACTACTTCCTTAGCTGCTAAACATCATTAATTATATATTCTTTGCACTTGGTTTTCTTTGTGGGAGATGCTGATATGCACAAGAAAAAATATTCTTAAAGCAATAATCTTAATGTTCTCTGTTCTAAATATAGCATGTAAAATTAATAACTAATGTGAGACAAAGTATTATACATTAACTCAGTCATATACATGGCTATATAGAAGACAGCTTAATTTCATCTGGCTGGCTTCTGTGAATCCAAATCTTAAACCAAATTAGAAGTCCTCTAATTGCTTTTGCCAGCACTAGATGAGGTAAAGGAGATTGGAGGTGTTTAGGGATTGGCTTGGAAAGGTAAATACCTAGAATAATAATTATTTGCTAATATTTTTTTTTACAGTTCACAATGAGGTTTTTTTTTTTAAGATTTTATTTATTTGACAGAAAGAGATGCAGTGAGAGAAGGAACACAAGCAGGGGAGTGGGAGAGGGAGAAGCAGGCTTCCTGCTGAGCAGGGAGCCCGATGTGGGGCTCGATCCCAGGATCCTGGGATCATGACCCAAGCCGAAGGCAGACGCCTAACGACTGAGCCACCCAGGTGCCCCAATTTACTAATATTTTTTGACAGAGGAATAAAGAGAACATAATAAAACATAACATTAAAAAAAGAATTAATGTTACTTATTTTTTTAAAGATTTTATTTATTTGAGAGAGAGAGAATTAGAGACAGAGAGCACGAGAGGGAAGAGGGTCAGAGGGAGAAGCAGACCCCCCGCTGAGCAGGGAGCCCGATGTGGGACTCGATCCCGGGACTCCAAGATCATGACCTGAGCCGAAGGCAGTCGCTTAACCAACTGAGCCACCCAGGCACCCTAATGTTACTTTTTTTACTTAAAAAAATTATTAGTTAATCCATAAGAGGGTATGGTAAGCAGAATAATGCACCGTCCTCCCTCCCCCTCTGCCACCAAAATATGTTCATGTCCCAATTCCTGGAACCTGTGAATAGGTTGTGTTACCTGGCCAAAGGACAATGCAGATGTGATCAAGGTTATGGATTTAAAATGAAGAGATTATCCTGGATTATCTGGGAGGAAGGGGTCAGTATAATCACAGGAGTCCTTAAAAGTAGAAAATCTTTCCCTGGTCCTAATCGAGAGAGATATAATGATAGAAAAATGGGCAGAGAAATGGCAGCATGGTAAGGATTTGGCACCCTATTGGTATTGAAATACAGGTGTTTTGTAAAAGGAATGCAGAGGTTTATAGGGCTCAAAGGTTGTCTCCAGCAGACAGCTAGCAATGAAACAGAGACCTCAGTCCTGCAGCCACACCAAACTGAATTGTCAACACATGCATGAGTTTGAAATTTGTCTTTCTTCTAGAGCCTCCAGAAAATAACACACTGCTGCCAACCTCTTGACTTTAGCCTGTTGATATTCATATGAGACTTCTGGCCTCCAGAACTGTAAGGTAATAAGTTTGTGTTGTTTTATGGTGCTGTGTTTGGGGCAATTTTTTATTGCAGCAATAGAAAACTAATATATTGGGCAATATAGCTTTCCAAGCATTAAGAGCAAGGTATGGAATTGTGCATGTTTCTAGGGACATATAATGGATTGTGAGATTGAACAAGTGGGATTGTATATATGAAGGTGAATGGAGAGGTGGCTGAAAATTCTTCCAAAGGAAAAGAAAAAAATGTGAATGAAAAGAATTCCACCATTTGCTCAAATACAAATCCCAGTAACATTCCTTGAATGGTAATACTACTTATTACTTCTAATTCATTTATTCTTCACATGAATCAGTGTTTTCAAATAGATATTCTCCATCTAAAAATAAAATTTTGCAAAACCATGGTATTTTTGCATGGATTATGGTGAAATATGCATAGAATATGTTCATTAAAATCCATTAGAATATCAAATACTACTTTTACTGCTTCACTTTCACCTTGTAACAAAAACTTTTCCTCAGTTTTGTATCATTGGCTCTCCTCCTTTTTTGTTCATTACATTTTCTTTCCTTTCATTCAGACAAAAATGTGATTTTGACCAAGTATTTTATATTGACAAAATATTAAAATGTAAGGCTCATTTCAGTTCCTGACTCACTAGACTCAATTATAAAGCAATAATATTCAAATAAAATAATTGGAATTAGAAGTTAACAAAGAGGGGCGCCTGGGTGGCTCAGTCATTAAGCGTCTGCCTTTGGCTCAGGTCATGATCCCAGGGTCCTGGGATCGAACCCCACATCAGGCTCCCGGCTCTGTGGGAAGCCTTCTCCCGCTGCCATTCCCCCTGCTTGTGTTCCCTCTCTCACTGTGTCTCTCTCTGTCAAATAAATAAATAAAATCTTAAAAAAAAATCTTAAAAAAAAAGTTAAAAAAAATAATCATCCTCAACTAATTATATCACATTTCTGAAACCAGTTGGGTATTCACCATTGGAAAGAATTTGTGCACACACATTTACATTTACATATATATGTTTTTATTGAATTGCTTAAAAACATAATTTGGGGTACCATTTTATATGAGTAATGCCATAATTTGAAGATAATTTGGTAAATTGATTTGTTTTCAAAATATGCCGAATACTCCATATATGAGTACGTGTGTTTTTCATCAATCGTTAAAAAATGATTTCTAGTATTTTATACTATAAATATATTCCAGTGTTGTTCCTTCCAATGATTTATATTAAGGCTTACAATTTATATTTTGGGTTATGTTTATTGACCAAGTTAATGATAAAAATAGAGAAAAAATAATAGATATTGGGTTATGTTTATTGGCCAAGTTAATGATAAAAATAGAGAAGAATAAATTATCAGAAAAAATATTAATATTATTAACTTCTTACATTTTACTTAGCACGATTTAGTAACCTTATTTCTCCACACACTCTGGTAATTGATTTATTATTCACCCTTTGCACTGAACATTGACAAGAGATAGCAGAATGGAGTGATATAAGTTGCAAAAACTGTCAGAAGTATCTCAGTTTATGTGAAAAGTAGGTGTAAGAGAAGTACTTTTAAGATTTGAGACAATGAGATTTTGTTCTTCAGTAATCACTCTTTCTCAGTGCCATAAGAAAACCCAAGTGGAACAAAATTGATAACTCAGGATCTCTCCCAATTCTTCAACCATTTTTTCACCTCAACTCCACATTTCCACAGTCTAAATTCTTTAGGAATTAATTTGCTCTTCCACTTCATAAATGGAAATTAAGGAAGTATTCCCTCAGGGGAAACCATATATGTTATAAATTCCAGCAACAACTGAGTTTGGTGTTCGTCTATTTGGAATGCGACCTTTAATAACTAGTTAGAAGGAATGACTTAGTATTGGTTCAGTAAGAGTTATATTGTTGTAATTGATTTATTGATTCAAGAAATGCCCTTCTGTAATTGCCATAAACAGCATTCATTACCATTAATTTGAGATTATTGTTGGGTTCATGTGAATTATTAAAAAGAGAGAGATCTGTGGTGTAGAGTTAAGAACACATAAAGCACTCTATTTTCATATCTTTTTCTCTGTGATTTATAAAAAGTAGATTGAACTTGGCACATAAAATGAAAATCAAAATGTTACTTTATCTAAAGATAATATAAAATATCCTTCTCTGTTAAAAATCAGGAGTTTGGGCTTTCAAATCAGGATAAGGCAAGCACATTTTCTCCACAAGATTCATACAATGGAATAGTGGGAGAGGCTTCTACACACGTTTTCAATGTTGGTATCACTAGGCTATCAAATTAATAGATGCTGAAGATTATTTTGTTTGTTCACAATTTGTTGAAGGACTTATATAGCAAAACTTTTGCAGAAGGATTGTAATCATATAGGTAAATGTCTTTATACAAGAAGGGTTTATGTTCTTAAGTATGCACAAAGCAGTGAAGAGACAACAGAGTCAAAAGTATTAATCATTCAACTTGAATACATGGAATAATAACAGTTGTGTCAAAAATTACTTCAAATTTTCTTGGTTAGAACATCAAAGAAAATATGTTATGTTATTGCCTATTCAGGTGAAAAAATTGTGACTCTGAATAAAATGTTTAGGGCATTAAGACCTCTATGTCAAGAACCAATTCAATAAAGTTTAAGTCAGAGACAGGTATAATTTTTGAGAAAAAAATTTTTTCCAAATAGGCAATATATTAAGACTGTTCATCCCATGTTTTTCACTTTCACTGTCTTATTTAATTGAAAATAATTGTGGTTTAGGAAGTATAATTAATTTAACCGTACTTATCCAGAGTTATCCAGAACTTCTTGATCTGCATTGTCTGTTCCCGTGTGAGACTATTTTAGATTAAATTTAGTCTGTTATTTTGAAAACTAAAGAAAAATAACTACTTCTAGTTTTCTTACAAACTCCCTCCATAAGGAAATGAGGGGTCACATTTTTTGTTGCCTTTCTAATGTGGCTTTAGAACTTCAATTAAGGATCTTTTCATTTGGATATATTTATCAGTTTAAGGAGTTAAACTTCCTTTGTGTGATAGGAGCACTTTATAAATTTATAAGGCTTGTTTTTCCATCTACTTTACGGAAGACAGGACAGAGAAATGAATAAAATGTACATTTAAAATAAATAATTCCTTCAGCTATAGAAATGTGCCAAGATGCCATGGTGATTTTTATAACACAATTGCTGCAATGGGTTTTGAGATTATTCTCCCACCTTCTTTTCATCCTACTCATATAGTTCTGTTCAATTTATTCTGTCAGCAAGTTAACAAAAATCAAATGAACAAGAACCTGATGTTCTGAAGAAAGCATTTAGAAAGAGACTAGAGGTTTTGCGGTCTCAGCTGGGGGGGTGTGGCATCTACCCTTTTCCAGTGATCTCTGACTGCATTTGGACTGTCAAGATGGTGGTGGAAGCCAGGAACATCTTTACCATCTGTGCTTGGCATCCGTTTTATAGAGTGACTGCCAAAGGAGATACAGCTTCTTTTAGTACACACCTCAGTGCCATTTTCCTACCTTTTAACTCCCCGTGAGGTTACATTACAGAAAACTTGGCAGCAGAGTCATGGGCCAATTGAAAATATAAGAACTGTACAAAATTCAGCAAATCTCCATTTTAGAGGAAGTATTTGCGATCTGGATACTTCTAGGCATAATCCATTTGCTAAACTTCATACATTACCTAAATCATATACTGTGGTCTGACAAAAATGTTCTTTTCTGAAATGCCATGAATAAAATTTATGCATGAGAAGGAATAGGTTTAAAGCCTCAGTCAGAAAAAAAAAATCTGAAACAGTCTAAATGCAACAATTTTCATAAATATAGGTACTGAATGGGAAGGGCTAATTTCATTATACCATTTTGCTTCATTGGATAACTTCTAGTGTTCTATAATATAGATGGTATATTTAGAAATAGTGAACAAAAGTGAAAAAAAGTTAGATAAACATTGATGTAAGGAAGAACGTAAAAGTATGTAAATGAAAAAGCCTGCAGTCAAAATTATTTTTTAGTTAGGATATATATACTCAAACCAAAATATATTCATATGTGCATATGGAAGTTTATATAAATATATTAACATATAAATATTCACTGTTCTCAAGACTTTGTGTCTGATGTTATGACTGATATAAACTCTTACTGTGCACCCTTGAATTGGTCCATAGACCGTGACGGGGGAAGCCTTTTGTGTGAGCCGATTACTGAAACAGGACTTAGAACTGTTTGTACCCATTGAGTGCTGGATAAATAGTTTTGAATGACTGTATATCAGTTGATGACTGCTCTCAAGTAGCTTACAACCTACTAAAGGAAACACATATACAAATAAACAGCACAATCAACTTTTGAAAGAAATTATTAAAATCACAAAGACTTCTATTATGTTTTCAAAAGATTGAAAATTCATATATATTTGAGGCAATCAGAAAAGTAGTATTTTAGATAGAACTAAAGAATATATAATAAAAAGACAACAGGGAACATTGGGAGTATCTTGTGTGCTGGAGGAGTTAGAAACATTTAATAATAACTAGCCTGACTTGACTGATGCATTGCATGTGGTTAGGGGTATGGTGGGAACTAATACAGGGAAACTAATGTTGAATTATACACTGTCCTCAGTATCTGGCTTAGGCATTGTATATGATTAGATAAGAAAAGAAGGGAGGTAATGAATCTATAGCTTAAGCAGGGAAGTAAAGTATATTAGTAACACTTCAAGAAGATTGAGTCATATATACACATGATAAACTGGAGAAGAGATAACTACGGGCAGGAAGACAGATTGCAAGAGATAAAGGCAACGATCATGAGGGCTGACACTAAGGTAATGTCTCCAGGAATAGATGGATTCAGGGGAAGTTCAGTTTTGTAACCAGAATAATACTGAGCCCCCTTGAGATCTTTCTTTCCTAGCAACATGTCTAAGCACTCATGCAACACCAAAAACCTTGAATAATTTTTGAGTTAACAAAGAGAGGAGATCACCCTGCCAAAATGAAAATATTTAAAATTCTTTCTAAGCATCTCTCCTTCTCTCCTGTGTTTCACGGTGCATATTTCTTTGACCTCACTTCTTTCTTTACTGTTGTCAGATCTTTTTTTTTTTCAAAAAAAAAATCTTGTTTTGGAAGATAAAACTGCTTTAAAGGTAAATAATTTGGGGAAGTATAGTGCTTTTATAGTTCTCACTTTTTGTCTCATGAAAAGAAACTTCTACTTCCAATCCCTGACCCTGGAATGTTGGTGAATGAATTTCTACATTGACAGATATATAAGGGCCAGTTAAAGTTAATGAATATATAAAGGTAAATCTGTGACAGGTATAGCCACTTGATTGTCTATATTACTCCACTCCAGTAACTAATGAATGAGCTACCAAGTTTAGTAATTGTGATGCCACATTTTCTGATGAGTTATATTTGATGATTCAAGCATTTATTAGACAGAGTTCAGAGCACATACTAAGTAGTTAATAACTATTAACTATTATAACCATTTGAATTCCTTCTGCTGTTGTTAGAGCCAATCTTCTTAACTCAGGTTTTCCAAATATGAAAGTGGTTAATTCTGTGCTCATCCCCCTTCACTTTATTTGGTCCAATAATCTTGGAACTACTGCCCTAAGAATTTTATTTTTTTTATTTTTATTTTTTTCCCTAAGAATTTTAAACAATGTCAGTAAAATGTTCAAATTGAAATGGCCATAAATCAATTATATTATGTAAGAAAAAATCTAGAAAATTGCATAAGGAAAATTCAGAAGAGATATTGGCTGTGAAAGCATTTGCACAGACAGTGAGAGAAGTGGATGGGATTGCCAGGGACAGTACTGCTCTATAAAAGAAGGAGGGAGGGAGGGACAGAGATGGGCAGTAGAGAGACGAGTGAATCTTTGAAAATGTCTAGATTTGACTACAAAGAATGAACCAAATGAGGAGTATTATGATTGAAAACCAGGAAAGCATGGGATTGGGGAATTGGGGAACCTGGAGGAAAAACAGGTGGTTGTTTTGATACATGGCAGAAGGGTAGAGAGGAAAGGTATATTGAGGAAGATTTCATTGATTTTTTTTCTCTCTTATGGGGAGGTAAGAAACCAGATTTTCATGAGGAAGTTAGTTAAGAACTGAACTGTAGGTTACTACTGCAATTTAAAGAGGTTAGGAAGCGGATAACAGGAACACTACCACAGGTGTGAGTTCTAAGTCACCTGATTTGAACCACACAGAACCTGCATGACCACTGATGAGGAAGAATAGAGGGGATTGGTCCAAACATAGATGGGCTTTTAAACCACGTGGACTTTAAGACATTTTCTTGCCATAACACTGTATAATTCTATTCAGTAAGGGGAGAAGACAGAAGTATGAATATGTAGCTAGTGCAAAGGTGGTGACGTTTTCCTGAAATATGTTCATCCTAGAAATACTATCAAAGAACTACTTTGAGTCATATTCTATTCAAGAAGCTGTGGATACAGTGGCAAATAATATGAGTAATGTATGTGCCTTGATGGAATTTACATCACGGTTGGGAGGGGTTTCCAGAAAGTAAAGTAGTAAAATTATGAATTAACAACATTTTGGATGTCAGTATGTGATACGAACAAATGAACAATGCGACACACACAAAAAGACTTGGATAAATAGAATCCTCCTTTTATGTAGAGGGTTGAAAAATACCTTTCTTGAATGGTGATACCACCTGGAGACTTGAAGCTGGGAAAGGAGCTGGCTGTGAGAAGAGATGTAGGAGGAGAGTTTCTAGCTGTGGAATCTGCACATGGAACGACTCAGTGTTTGGGATATAGATAAAGGCCAATTCTCTAGATAGTCACAATTAAAGGAGAAAGTGGTAGAAGGTTGGTAGAGCACTGATGGAACTATTAGAAGAGACATGGGAGATGTCTGCAAGGGTAGAAATAATTGATGAGAAAAATGCTGGGAAAGTCAGGTGGGTATTGGATCAGACTAACCTTTTACTTCCAAGATACAAGGGGACATTTAATTGATGCAGAAGTACTTTTGAAATAGAGGTCCAGGATTTAAATATCAGTATTCATATCATAAACCCTTATTCCTGGTAATGTAGGGAGCAGTCTTCTGAGAAGGGGGGTAAAGAGAGATTGGTTACCTAGAAAGGGAAAGTAAAACAAATTTGGGTCAATTTCTCAGGAAATGCAAAAGGAAATAAAAAAAGTTTCATTTCCCATCACCAATTAGAATTAATTTGTACATTACACAAACATTTATTAAGCACTTACTATCTATGAGATTAGAGACCAAACACTGGGAATATGAAAAAATCAAATAATGCAATCCCTGCCCCTGGAGTTCATCCTTGGCTAAGACATAGCACAGCGAGCCTGGAGTTCCGTGATTTGTAGTAGATTCATCAACATAAATTTATAAATGTATCCCATAAGTCATAATCACATAAATAACAATATCTTTATTTCATTCTGTTCCATTAATAACAGAATCTTTATAGTGTGTACACTCTGGAATTTTGCATTAATAACAGTTTGGAGAGTAATATGTAACCATGAATTGTCCTCAGGCCTGTAATTTGCTCTGTTGACAAGCATAGAGACTGATAATGCAGAGTGAATCATAAACATTATCCTGAATTAATGCAACTGCCTGCTTTGCTATGCAATTATTTGTATTCAGTTTCTTCACTCAGACCTATTAAAATATGTAGAAGCATATGGAGTTTTCTTTGATCCTCAATGTCTGTATTTGCAATGCCAATAAACACTAAATTAAATGTAAAGATAGGTATATAGGACTGATTCTGAACTCTGTCTTAAAAAATTGAGCTGTACTCTTTGTCAACTAAAGTACAGTGATAAAAAATGTCAAATATTCTGTGCAGAGATGTATTACTGTTCATCCTTGGCTGGGTCAATAATGAATTGTTAGCCAACACCTTCCAGGACTTCCTAATTAAACTGTTGAATTAATTAGTGTGCAATAAGGATGTTTATATTTCTATATCAATCCATCATTACCGTTTTGGCTTCCAATGTGCATTTTATTAAGCTATTTAAATATTTTAAAAATATTGGAAATGAGCTTACATAGAATATACATATCCAACTAATTATGCCCAAAATAATCTTTTCCCTACATTTTTTTTCTCTTGCCAGGTCCCTCTTCACTATTTGTTTATTTGAAACTATAAAGCATAAGAGATTTTAAAAAATCAAACATATTTTAAACTTACTTAAAAGGCAATCAGTCTTTTGCCAAAATCCCAAATTGTTAGCTCCAGAATTTTCTCCTGTGGTTCAGGATTTCCAATTTTCAGTTGGACACCAAGATGTTTATATCATGAGGTACTTTAAATCTATCCTGTTCAGAATCTGATTAAATTATCCTTTTACCCAATAAAACACAAAAATATATAAAAGTCCTGATATGTTTATCTTCTGTATATTCTTCCTCTGTCGGAGCTCTTTTTTTTTTTTTTTTTTTTTTTTGGAGAAAGAGAGAGATGGGGAGGCTTAGAGGGAAAGGGAAAGAGAGAATCCCAAGCAGGCTCCATGCCCAGAGTGGAGCCTAACTTGGGGTTTGATCCCACAACCCTGAGATCATGATCTGAGCTGAAATAAGATGCTTAACTGACTGAGCCACCCAGGCATCTCCCTGTCAAAGCTCTGATATCGCTACAGCCCATGCAACTACAAACCTGAAAGTCATTTCTATATTTCCTTTATTATCTTTCATTCAGCCAACTAATTGTCAAATGCTCTTTGCTCATAGTTACACTTGTCTTTAATGCAAGCCCCAGGCCTTTTTGGATCCCAGTGACAGCACCCTATCCTGTGTCTTTTTCAGCTTCCAGTTTCAATCCTGTTTGATTACTAGTTTTATCTTATGAAAAAAGACCTAATGCTTGATTTAATAATTCCAAATTTTGCTTATAATAGTCAAGAGTTAGCAGTGTCCTCAGTTATTAAATCCAAACGTGCCTACATGGATTTGTGCTACATTGGAAACCTAGTGTTTTGCACACTTACTATTGCAAATAAGACCAGTTTCTGGGAACTGATTTTCTTTCTTATGTGATTTTTGTTTTTTCCCTCTAGTGATTCTTAGAAGGGTTTGGAGACCATATACATCAGAATCACTTGTCAAAAATAATACTTATATTAGTTTGTTATTGTTGCTGTAATAAATTAGCACAAACTTAATGGCTTACAACAAAACGGATATAATTCTGGAGGTCAGATGCCTAAAATTAAGGTGCTGGCAGGGCTGCATTTCCCCTGGACGCTTTAGGGGAGAATCTGTGTTCTTGCCTGTTTTAGCTACTAGGGCCCCCTATATTCCTGTCTCCTGTTCTTCAAAGCCAGACCCCAGGAAAGGTATCGGTTGATACAGACAGCAGGACGGTGGCCATGAAAGTGGGAATCTGCTATGGAGTGTGTAACAACTCACCTGCCACCTTACTTCTGAGAATCTCCCAAATCCTCAGGAAAAAAAACAAAAATAAAAACAAAAACAAATGGCCCATCTTGTATGCCCCTATGTTTTGCCTTTGCCTTTAGTTCTCCAATAGAGTATCTCCTCAGGGTTTCTAATAGTTACTTTACCTTGGGAAATTCTTAATTGTCTAGGATTTTTTTAGCATCTTCGACCCACAGACAAAATATACCAAAAGCACTCCCGGCCATTTTACACAACCTGTAAATAGCTTAAAAAGCCATTTGTCTTTAGGAATAAGAACCATATTTTTTTATTTTTTTCATCTTTGGGTCTCCATTGTGTATAACTGTGACCTCCCCAGAGTTAACAATTAAATAGTTGTTGATAAATATGGTAAGAAGGTCATGACAAAAATGAAGCAAAGTGAAAATCCAATTTATTCATTTATTCAACAAATCCTGAGTACCTACTATGTACCAAGCATGGACAATGACCTGTATATATTTTGAGGAAAAGGACAGAGAAGTCTTGTCTTTAAGAATTTTTAGAATGGTGGAGAAGGCAAACTTGTAATAGCACGGTTTATATCCTAATGTGGTGAATTTTTAATATTATTAAATTGTACATAAGAATCTTAATAAAATCTTTTGTGGAAGGTGATTAGGAGTTGAAATCTGATTCCTTGAAAAGAAGTCACAAAGGAAATATTCAGAAAGAGATAACTCCTATTGTGAAGGATATTAGATGAAACAGAATATGGCCCTTTGTGAGGAGTTGCCAGGTATCTTACTGGGGTCAGAGCGAAGATTGCAAAGATAACTATCACAGGATGGTACTTGGGAGGTATTGGTAAGAAAAAAAAAATATTAGTGGCAATTAGAGGATGGCTATATTCTAGGTTCTGTGAAATGCCCTTGGTCTCTCTTCGAGCATATATTTCTCACAGTAACCATATGGAACAGAAAAACTTGGGGAAAACCAAATATAATAAAAAGAGGGAAAGCAGAGATACTAGCCAAAGGAGACACTAAGAGGAATATTTGCCATAAATAGGCTAATAAACAAGCAAATTACTCAGAATTATCAACCAGTGTATCTACATAGTTGAGTGGCTTGATAATTTTCAAAATATTGTACTAATATGCTTTAGTCGGTTCAGACTGCCACACAAACACCATTGACTGGGTGACTTAAACAACCAAAATTTATGTTCTCATAGAGTTCTGGAGACTAGAAGTCTAAAATCCAGGTGCCAGTATAGTTGGTGACTTCTGACGGTGCTCTTCCTGGATTGCAGGCAGCTGCCTTCTCACTGTGTTGTCAAAGGCCTTTCCTCAGTGTGCAGGTGGAAAGAGAGAGAGAGAAGATCTTTTTCTTCCTCTACTTGTAAGGTCACCAATCCTATCAAATTAGGACCCTGCCCTTACGAACTCATTTAACTTTACCTCCTTCGAGCCCTGTCTCTAAATATAATCATTTTGAGGGCTAAGGCTTCAACATATGAATTTGGGGGAAACACATTTCAGTCCACATCATTTGCCCCTAACCCCCAAAATCATGTTCTTCTTGAATGCAAAATACATTCATTTTACCTCAATAGCTTTAAAAGTGTTAACTCATTCCAGCATCAACTCTGAAGTGTGAAGTTCAAAGCCTCATCTAAATATGTCAGTCCAACATGGGTAAGACTTGAAGTACAATTCATTTTGAGGCAAAATTCCTTTTAGCTGTGAACCTGCAGAACTAGACAAGTTATGCCACTCCAAAGTACAAGGGAGGGACATGGACAGGAATAGGGTAGATATTTCTATTCCAAAAGGGAGAAGTAGGGAAGAAGAAAGGAGTATGGCTCCCAAGTGAATCTAATTCCTAGCAAGGCTTGGAGCTGGGCTGTCGGTCCTGTTGAAATCAAGGCGGTAGCTCTGATGATCTCTGAGCTGCCTTAGGGTTATTTGTCCACCTTCTTGAAAAACAGTACACTTTCATAGCTGAATAGGTCTATTGTCTTGTTCTATCAAATCCAAGGAGCCTGACCCCCTTCCTTCATTTCTTCCTATTTCTGCCCCCTTCAGTTCAAACTGACAATATTTCTACTCATCTAATCCTATAAGAGCTTTATCAAGTGATGAGTTCACCACACCTTGGATGTTCTCTTCAGAACATGCTTCCTCATTTTTTACAGTATGGATAAGCTAAGAATTTTCTACATCTTCAAGTTTTGGTTCCATTTTACTTAACAATTACTTTTTCAGTTCATGTCTCTGTTCCCACATTTTACTAAGCAAGTCAGGAAGCACCAAGCCACTCCTTCAGTATCTTCCTTATAAATCATATCTAAATATCCAATTTCATTTCATACAAGTTCTACTTTCCACAAATCCATAGAATGTGAATACAATTCAGCCAAGTACTTTGCCACTTTATAGCAAAGGTCAGCTTTCCTTCAGTTTCCAATAATGTTTCTCATTTCTGAGACCTTACCAGAATGGCCTTTAGTGTCCATATAGTTCTACCAACATTCTGCTCATGATTATTAATATATTCTCTAAGAAGTTGGAAGGTTTCTCTCCAGCACTCCTCTTTTCTCTGTGAACCCTCACCAAAACTGCCCTTAATGTCCATTTTACTAGCATGCCCCTCAAAACTCTACCCTGTCCTAAAGCCACTTCCATATTTTTAGGCATTTGTTATAGCAGCACCTGGCTCTTGGTATCAAAATCTGCATTTCAGGAAAAAACAAAACAAAACAAAAAACAAAATCTGTATTGACCTGCTAGGGCAGCCATAACAAAATACAGACAAAAACATAGACAAAAGCAGACAAACTGGCTTAAGTCATCAAAATGTATTTTCTCATGGTTCTGGAGACTGAACATCCAAGATCAAGGTACCAGCAGTATTAGTGTCTATAGGTGAGAGTTCTCTTCCTGGCTTGCAGACAGCCACCTTCTCGCTGTGTCCTCACATGGCCTTTCCTCGGAGTGGATGAAGAGAGAAAGATAGGATTTCTTTTTCTTCCTCTAAGGCTACCAATACTAATGGATTAGGACTCTGCCCTTGTGACCTTATTTAACTTTACCCCCTAAAAGACCTCCAAAACAATCACACTGGAGTTTAGGTGGACATAATTCATCCGTAGCATAATAGATAGGTTTCTCATAGCATATTAAATTTATTTATATAATTACTGAACCTTGTACCTACCCTAGATTATGTGCTGGGAATTTTCTTACCCCAGTTGGTCCTTTGTGGTGGTCCCAAATGAGGATCACTTAAATTATCCCATTTCATTCTATGAATCATGCATTATTACCTTCATCTGGCAGCTTTAGATGTTGAGACTTAGAAATATTAAATAATTTTCCCAGAGTGCCTGGGTGGCCCAGTCGGTTAAGTGTCTGCCTTCAGCTCAGGTCATGATCTCCGGGTCCTGGGATGGAGACCAGCATCGGACTCCCTGCTCAGTAGGGAGTCTGCTTCTTCCCCTGCCTCTGTCCCTCCCCCTCGCTCATGCTCTCTCTCAAAATAAATAAATAAAATATTTTTAAAAATTTAAAAAACAAAAAATAAATAAATAGATAGATAAATAATTTTCCCATAGTCACAGCGAAGGTATATAACAAAGCAACACATCAACCCAAATATCTTATGCCAAAGTCCATCCCTTAAAAACTTGTATCACACTTGAAAACAGAATGAATGATACAACCACATTGTTCATATAAATATGTTTTATCTTTGACCACTTTCAAATTCATGAATCAAATCTGCAAAAAATATTGAAAAGGCAAATTGTATGATTGAAATAGTGTTAAAATAAATTCCTTTAAGTGGAATTAGATCCTTCTGGAAAACCGAAGACTCTAATTTTGCAAATTAGAAGATCCAACAAAGATGAAGGTATTTTTGCAGAATATCAGAGATAATTCCATTGATATATCCAGCAACTAGTCTATAAAGTAATTTTCATAAATTTTATATGGTTATATGAGAAAAGGAAAGATAAAATTGGTTTGCTTTACTGTCAAACACATAATTTTACATTATCATCTACACATTCTCATTAAGCATTTCCAATTTAACCAACATTGAATGAAATAGTAGCATGACAAAATGTATCACTACATAAATTACCACCTCCTTAATGAAGTATGCAGACAACTACAAGGAGATCTTTTATGACATTACTTATAACTCATTAAGTAGCAAGCATGTGGTCCCCCCAGTTGGTTACAGTTAAATAAAAAAAAAAAAATAAGGAGTCACCAAGTTGAGTTTTGGTAACAAATTAAGGTTTCATTTCTGGTAATGTAGTGCCAACAGCATTTTGTGACTCATCAAGGATGAGATTTAAAGAAAGAAAACTTCTTTCTCAAAGGCTGATGGCGTGTGTGTGTGTGCGTGCGTGTGTGCACGCACACGTGTGAGTTTATTTTAGTTTGTGAGATGAAGGAGAGTAATGCTTAAAAACAGTCTGAGTGAAAAAGGATGAGATGATCTCACATCGGAGAATGTGTTCAAAGAAAAGCAACATGGCAGAGAGGCAGGAGATGGTTGAGAGTGTAGACCATCCAGGACAGATTGTGAAAACCTTAACTGTGAGCCTGAACTTCCACTTTTACAAGATACTGGGATTTTCATACCTTCTATAACTACCTCAAAAGATTCTCTTGAGACATCAATTAAAACAAATAATGAGAACATTTTAAAACATAGAAACCATAATTTAGGAACAATATGGTTAAGATCATGGACCCCAGGTTAATTGAGTTAGTTGAGCTGAGTTAACTGAGGTTAACTGAGTCTAAGTTTTGGCTCTGCCTCTTCCTAGCCATGTGAACTTGTCTTTCTTGCTTAATATATCTATGCTTCTGTCTCCTCATCTGTTAAATGGTGTCATAGTGAACCTGTCTCAGAGGCAGCTGGTGAGGATTAAATTCTAAATAGATGTATATAGCATTTACAACAATGCCTAGCAAATACTGAGAGCTTTTAAAGTATCTCTGATAGTCATTATTAGTGACTATGGTCCTGTTCTCTTTTGTTTCTGGATCAAATTGAGTAACAGAAATAAAATTTTATTTTGCAAAACATCTTACAAGTAAAATGAACCAGTATCTAACACTAAACCACAATTAATACAGTGTTCTAAAACTTCAGTGGAGATGGTTCTCTTTATATTATTTAGCAAAGGTCAGGAGATCTTTTTTATACCAACATACTCTTTCTGTGAAGAACTGAATTTCTTTGGAGAGGACATAGGGTTATTTCAACTTAAGAAATAACTGCTCTACAGAGCCACAACTTGTAGATTTACAAGTTAAACAATAAAAATTAATAAGTTAGCTGAATTACCCATTGGAGAAAACTCTTTCAAAATTTAGGAACATGTATATCATCTGTAATGCACAGTGTTACCTTTAAAATACTAAAGTTCCTCATTTGTGCTCAATGAATTACAATCAAGAAACTATTAAAACCTACCAGTCAGTTGATATCACATTGTTGAGTGAATGAATCATGGATAATTCCTTACAAACTAATAAAAGATTATTCCAGTTTCCATACAGGGAAATATTTCTTAGAAGATGGAGCCTTTTATAAAGCAGCAATGATTAATTGCCTGAAATATTTATATTTAATGAAATTTCAAATTTACCTTATAATTTTATCAGTATTAATTTGTGTTAGAGAATTGAAGACCTTTAAAGATATCTTAAGTTAGATATTATCTCACTTACCTACTGCTACATAAATGAACACCCCAAAATTCAGTGGTTTAAAGAAATAACAGAAGTCTTACTCACAAATATGCCAGTAGGGAAAAACTCATCATTGTATATTTCTTTTCACATTACAACAGGCACTTTTTAGTCTTTTCCATTATATATCACTTCCACTTTTGTTTTCCACCAAAGAGTCAAAGATACCTTATTCAAAGAGTAAACATTCCAGAATCCATCTCCTGCCTCAGAGTGGCCTTAGAGTCTCAAGGAGTTGTGTAATATCTGCTACTTTCTATTTGCTGAAATTCTACGTTTCAGGCACGGAAATACGTTAGGATGACAGGAAAATGAGGCAGTGGAGTTTCATAGAAAAGGCATGAGATTTAGATCCAGACAGTTCAGAGTTTAAGTTCTGATTCTAGTGTTTGTGAACTGTGTGCCTATCTCAGGGAACTTCCCTGCTGTACCGCTCTGATTTAAGAATAGTTATCACCCTATCTTAGAGTAGAAGAAGAGTTATTGCCCTTGTGGGTTTGAGTAAACAAAAGTAGCAATTCCAGCCATCTGCAACATATAGGAATTTAGCAGAATGAGATAATACAATTAAACAAGAAACGTTGTACCTTAATTGTCAAAAAACTTGAGATATTTGCTTATAATAATACTAGCTTCCCCATAATATCCATATTTTTTCAGATGTGTGCAGTTTCTGAGTCCAGACATTTCTGTCTTCCTAACATCATAAATGAAGTTTCAGAAGTTATATCTCTTTTATTAAAGAATTCACCCACCTCAGTTTCCTAATCAGGTGATTGCAGTGAAGTTTTCTAAATTTCAGGTTGTAGTTCTGTGGAAGTTGTCACTGCTTCTCAAGATGAGTATAGGCTCTTCCTTCATTGGATAGCAACCAGGTTTTTTAGCTACTCCTCAGTTGCTAACAAGTGGGGAAGAGATGGCATTGCTGGACAGATGGTCAGCCGGACAGATATTGGGACTTCACAGTGATGTAGAGTCTGGAATTTACGCTGCTGATATCTTGGCAGCAACAGTTTGAGGAAATTAACGCACATAGCGCATAGGCTACACCTCATGACCAGGGTCAGGTTCTACTATCTGAACTTACCCAGGTCGAACAGCTAGTGAAAAGAACAGAACTCATATCCAAGCCACAGAAGAGTATAGTGAAAACTATTCATTTCATTTTTTAATGTATTTTACTTAAGAAAATCACTCAACCAAGTCTAACGCTTCTGCCCCAAGGCCATTTTGCCTTGTTAACTGACTTTCCTACTCCCATAGTAGTGCAGAAAATGATGATCATTTAATGGCCAAAACACTAAGTTGTATCTTGGGTGAGAGGAGGAATGGAAAGTATTTGTGCTAAGGGGGAGCAGTAAAGTATCAACAAATAAGCTCCATGTTATAGTCACTCATTTAATCTCTTCACCTGTACTTTGAAACACTTATTTGACCATTCTTTCAATGTTATAGGGATATGGAGCTGCCTTTTCCAGGAGAAAATAATCACAGAAAGATGAGAAAGAAATTATTAATCATTCTGGCAGAATTTCAAAACAGCCAAAAATAAGTCTAAATTCAGGTACAAGAATTCCCTGTAACTGGATAGTTAAGGAGACTTACCATTGGCAAACTAATCGAGGGTTCTATACAGCTGAGTGATGAATTGGCAAAGCAAATGTTTTCCTGACTTATCAAACACTGAGTAGGGACCCGGAAATGCCTCCAATTTGTGACAAAAGAAGAAGCTTGGATCATAAAATAAAAGAAGGACCAAACAGGAAGTATATCTTTGTATTCCAATATACGGGATAGCCACATGAAAGAATATACTGTACTGCATATATTAGCATATATCACCTTAGGAAAGAACATTATAGGCATTCCTATAGTCACATAACCAACTTGATCTCCAAGGTGATCTAAACTGGCACAGAAAAACAGGAAATTAAAAAAAAAAATAGCGGTACTTAGGAGTCTCAGTTGAGTGTCTGACTCTTGATTTCGGCTCAGGTCATGATCTTAGGGTTGTGAGATCCAGCCCCATGCTGCGTTGGGCTCCACCTCAGTGGGGAGTCAGCTCGAGATTCTCTCTCTCTCCCTCTCCTCTGTACTTCCCCACTTCTAAAATAAATAAATCTTTTAAAAAATATAAATAAACAAACATAGTTATGGGTTAGAAGACTGCTTGGTCATGAAAAGAAAAAAGATGTCAGTGAGAGAATTCACAGCCCATATTCATTTATAAAGTTTAGAGTTTGAAGCGATGTTTCTATGTAAACTACGTGGTTGCTAAAGCAAAGAAGGAAATATGATCAAGTGAAAAAATGTGTAATATTTATATTAAGACTAACAGAAAAAAACCCTCCATAAAGAATCATAAATTTCTCAGTAGATAAAAAATGCTGTTCATATTCTCTCCCTACACACACACACACACACACACACACACACACACACAAATATATGTTCTATATAACTCAAATGATTTTGTGCTAGACCACAAATTCATGTAGTCTATTAAATAGGATGAAAATTAAAAGATCCAGAGAATTTTGACATAGTGTTTAAAAATTGTTTTAAAACACCAAGTTTGTAGAAGTTGGTTTAAAAAGGTCAATTTATTAGATTCTCGTATTTTCTAAATGGGAAGTCTCATAAAAACCCTACAGCAAAATGGCTCTACAAGGACATTATTATTTAGTGATAATGCATAGTCATGCATTAATTTATTATTTCATTCATTCAGCATTAATTGTAGGTGTGAAATATACAGAGATTTATGCTAGAAATAAAAATATATATAACCATACATTAGAAATGTGCCATTTTTTCCCTTTGGATTCAGGAGACTTGTTGAAAAAATTACAAGACTTTGTCATTATGTTAGGATGAAGATATGGAGATAGTTGTAGGGCCTGAGACACAGTACTCAGTCTGGGAATGAGGAAAGATATTTGATGGTGATCAATATATTACTGTGTTCTGTGTTTAACTTAGAATTTTCACAGTTTAGATCATTCAGTTTCGTTATTATATTAGTCATATGTTTTTTTATTTGCACTTTCCTCATATTCTCTGACTTTTACAAGTTCTTAAGTTTAAATAAACTTTATTCTCTTTGTTAAATATTTCACATGCAATAACAAAATATAAAATAAAACAAACAAAAAACCAAATGCCATCCGTCTAATTCTTTCATTAACTCATGATTGCTTTTATTCAGTAAATTTATCTTGAGACGAAAGTGAACAGGACAGGTCTTTTGTTAATGACAAAGGAAGAATGGAAGGAGCCACTTGGTATAATTAGGAAAAGTTTTACAATGTTAGTAATGTTGAGCCTTAAAGATGAATAAAAATTTGCCAGATGACAAATGTAGAGAGTATGTTCCAGGAAAGTAAAGCTGTACAATAACATGAAAAATTGTTTTCACCATAATCCCATTTTTCTTATTTATGACAATGTTTTGACAAAGCTTTTTATTCAATACCTCGTGCTACTCTAGGGAGCCGACATACCCTATTAGCAAAGCTATCACTCTCATCTGTCTACACTGGGGTAATGCTAACACGTTTCTATTTTTAAAGATTTAATTAAGTTTAATTCATCTAAAACCCAGTTTTTAAAAAATAACATATCCATTTTACTGCTACAGTGTGGATGGGTGACATGCTGTAATGATAACAAAATAAAGCAAATCGAGGCTGTTGAATACATGACATTAAAAGAGGTTGTATTTAAAACCCGTGGGCCGGTGTCACTTTTAGGAGTAGTCTACATGTCAGCAAAATAACACTCTAGGGTTCCATTGTCTTAAACATATCATGGGACAGAAAAATCATACATAATGAAAATGAATGGAATCTCATGTTAAGTATATGTATATCTGTATATACATGAAATAAGTAGAAAAACAGAAGGGCTCTAAGATGTGTATTCATTAGCAAAGGGAACTGTTACAAAAAAAAAAAAAAAAAGACCAAGTTATAGAAGTGCTCCTTAGCTGTGCCTTTGCTTTCAAATTTCAGAGAATTTCTGAAGACCAATTGTTAGAAATAGTAGAGGATATTTTCTGTGGATTCAGCATCACTAAGTATTACTGAAAAATTGAGTGACATGTTTTCAAACTTGGAAGAAAATGCTGTACATCCTGAATAATAATAGCTTAGTGTTATTAATGTATCTTTCCATATGTCCCTATTATGGAAAATAATTTTCATCTGCTTTATGATTCAAGACCACTACTTTATCATTCAACAATACATCTTCCTTCCAAATGGATTTTATGTTGTATAAATTTTTTTCAATTTTACGGAAGAAGAAAAATGTTTTTGGTCGTTTTTACAGATCCATTTTGTCAGGTAAATGCCTTTAAATTTCTCTCCTGTCCTCTATCACTTGCCAGTCTGAACATTCAAATATACTTGAAGAAATAATTTACTGAAAGGTTTGCAGTAAACTTTTCCTTAAATTATTATAATTAAGAGATAGTGTCTTTATTGTTTGTTAAATATTCCAACTGATTCAACATGCCAGTCCTCATATTTCCTAACATTCTACAACTCTTTCACTTCTGTGTCCTCTGTTTTTAAGTCCACTCTTATTTTATATATTATTCAATTCATTTTTAGAGCAATAAAGAAAAAGCCATTCCACTAAAGCAACCACAACTGTATTTGCTTCTCTTTCTCTGTAGATTTAACTTAATTGCATAAAATGTCCCTGGGGATGCTATCTTTTGTTTGGTTTATAATTTGAAGAGTCTGCGCTTTCAGGATTACATAGATTTTTTTCATCGGTTGAGGTTGCCAGTGGCAGATTCCTTGCCTCTCTTTCCCTGGTTCATTTATCTGTCCTGATGCAAGTAGGTCTTTTGTGGTGCACTTGGCTTGCAATCCACTTGCAATCCATAGAATATACATTTTTATCCTTTCACCATTTTGTGAAGTCTGATGATCCTTTGTGCAATAGTCATGCATTTTGCTGTGTAACTAGTTACTGCTCTATGATAAATCAGTTACTGTTTACGTACTAATGGCCAATAAGATTTTAGAAATCTCCACCTCTTTCTCTTTTCCCTTACTATGTTTGAATTCTCCAGCAAGTCATCTGAAAGCTTCAGTGCCTTACCTCAGATAGATTCTTGGTAGTTAAGCAAATCTTATACTCTGTCTCATTCTCAGAACCAGGCACATAATAGTACTAAACAATCATTTGTGATTAAATGAATGAATGATTGTTAAGATTTTTGCATAGATATGTTTGTAAAACAGACCCTTGAAGATCCCAAACTTAATAGTCATGATTCTCAGTATTTGGGAACAAATCTTAAAATATGTTGGAATTTGTATTTTTGTACAGAACACAAATGTTACCTCTATATTAATACTTAGCTGTTATTAACCAGCCAATCCAATGATTTTTTGTCCTAGATCTTACATTTTTTTGCCCTCTATTTTATTTTCATATTTATTAGGTGACATGTTACTTTTTAAAGAAAATAAAGTCCTAAAAGAAGTCACTTGCAGGGGGGCCCCTGGGTGGCTCAGTCAGTTCAGCGTCTGACTTCCTTTCCTTCCATGATCTCAGGGTCCCGGGATCGCACCCTGTGTCAGGCTCCCTGCTCAGCGCGGAATCTGCTTATCCTTCCCCCTCTCTCTCTCCCCCTGCTGGGGCTCCCTCCATGTCTGTCTCAAATAAATAAATAAAATAAAAAAAGTCATTTGCCCATGACTTCATTAATATTTAAGTGATCTCCAATCAAATATACTTAATAAAGTCATACCTTTTTAAATCTGAACATACAAGCCTAAAATAAAGAGTAACAATTAAGTTTTTGCTAATATAATCTATATGTCATATATGATGTATTGATTCTGTATGTCACCTTGCCGGGTTACTCTGAAAAGTTGCCACGGTGAAAAAGCACTGTAAGTGTCTTTTAGTTTACAGGAAATTAAAGAGATAATACAAATAGGCTTGTTTGGATTTTGATTAAAAAAAAGGTATAAAAGATATTTGGGACAGAAATGGGTCTGATATCTGACAACATTATAATATATGATATTAAGATTTTTTGTTTTATCGTGGTGTGGTAATTGTAATGAGTTCTGTCAAAAATATCTTTATTTTGGGGCGCCTGGGTGGCTCATTTGGTTAAGCGACTGCCTTCGGCTCAGGTCATGATCCTGGAATCCCGGGATCGAGTCCCACATCGGGCTCCCTGCTCAGCAGGGAGTCTGCTTCTCCCTCTGACCCTCTTCCCTCTTGTGCTATCTCTCATTCTCTCTCTCTCTCAAATAAATAAAAACAAAGATCTTTAAAAAAAATTAAAAAAAATATCTTTATTTTTAGGTGTGGCATGTTGCCATGCTTGGAGTTGATGTTTGCTACTTTCTTTCAAATAGTTCAGGAGTACACGCACACACGCACACACACACACACACACACACTTTCATATGCATATATATTTACATATATACACATACATGAACATATATCTGTATGTTCAGAAATGCATAAATATATTAAGCAAATACAACAAAACATCAGCAAGTGAATTTATATTTTGGGTGTGTTGGTGTTCCTATTAGCACTCTTTCAACTTTTCTATATATTTGAAATTTTTCACAACAGCAAAATCCAATGCTCTCCTACTTCTATAAATCTATCACCCACCAACCATTATATTTTCACGTATCCCTTACCACTTTTCCTTTTGATTCTCTTTAATGATTGCTTCAAAAGTATCTAAATGACCCAAGAAACCTACCTGACTGTGACTCATCCTATTTGGGAGGTACCTTCAAATTCATGGAGAAATTAAGCCTTCAGGCATAATCTCCCACAACTTTCACTTCCAGTAAAACACTGCCTATATTTTGAGTCTCTCTTGTAACCATCCCTTCCCTCTAAGATTATGGTAGAAAGAAAGAAAGGAAGGAAAAGAAGAACTGATTGTTTCCATTTATTTCCCTCTACACTCTGCCTGGAATGCTTGTCCGTGTAATTCACCTCATTAAATATTTTATTACAAAAATGGAAATTTTGTTTATTTCTTCCAGAGTAGCTTCCCAGAGCTCAAAGTCTTGGCTGTAAGCAGATAATGCATAATGAACGATTTCCATTTTTTAAATTTGTTGTGGTTTATTTCATGACCCCTGATATACTATATCATGATAAATGTTCCATAGGTACACATTTATTTTTCAGTTCTCACACTTTTAAGGTATTTTTACTTCAGGATCTTCAATCTGACATCCCAGATTATCAGGGTTTGTCTCAGCAGCATTTCACTGTATGAATATATTTTTTTCATTAGTGGGTATTTTAAGTATTTCCCAGTGTTGTCTACTGAATAAAGAAAGTTGCTATGAACATTCATATACAAGTCTTCGTATGGGCATGTTTTTATATCTCTTGAGTAAACTATTTTTAACTTTATAGGAAACTCCCAGAATGTTTTCCAGAGTGGTTAATGTACCATGTTATACCCCTACTTGAAAAGTATAAAATTTGTTTTCACAGTCTCTTCAACACTTAGTACTTCCAGTATTTTAAAGTTAGTTTTTTAAAAAAATTTTTAAAAATAAAGTTAGCCAGTCTTGTGGGTATCTTGTGGTATCTCATTTTTACTTTTTTTATTTGCATTACCCGGATGACTAACAATGTTAGCATATTTTTGTTTGCTTTTCACCATTTGATACATCTTCTATAATGGCTTTATCAATTAGTATTTTAAGTGTTTTATCCAAAATGTGAAATTGTCGGTACTATAAAGGCTCTTTGGACTTCTGATTTTCTTTTGCCCCTGATTGTAATGTGCTACAAGGGATTTCAGCGGACTGTGGACACGTGACCTTCCTGGCTGTTGTGTTTTTATGTCCCAACCTAGCTGTCCTTTCTGGAGTTCCCTTTCACGCCTCTCCGGTGGGATCACGTCCTTGCCCCAAACCAGTCCCATCTTTTCTGCTGTGCACCACATGAAAATATGCTTCTCCTCCTCCCTTGCCTTGTTCTCTCTTCTTTAGAAAGATACACACACACATATTTAAAGACTGCCCCTGAAACCAGCCTTTTTATTTTGGAAACTTCTGTAGAGGGAACCCAACCACAAAAACAAGTGTGGTTTTCCCAGATTGGGCATTTGTGTGTTGTCAGTTGTGGCCGAAGATGTGGAAACCTCTTGTTCTCTACTGTTGGCAAATATGTACCTACCTATGTGGTTCTCCAACAGAGCTTCCTGTATCTATAGCTAGGAGCCATCTGTCTGTTTCGATGTATCTTTCTATAAATACACACTCTCAGGTTAAAAAAAGGGCTGCTGAGCAGAGGGACTCCTAGCAGGGTGGTCCTGTGGCCCGTGCCTGACCCGCAGAAGTGGAAGGTGGTGGCCCAGGACATTTAACTCTAACACAGGCCACGTGGGCCCCCACCTAAGAAATCAAAGAAAAGGTCATTTGAATGGACAGAAGGTGGCCTTGGACAAGCCAGGAAGAGAGAGCTTTCACCAGAAACCAGACCCTGTGGGAACTTGATCTCAGACTGTGGGTGTCCAGAACTGCGAGAAGTAAATTTCTGTTGTTTTAAGACGCCTCTTGTGTGTCATTCTGTGTCAGCCCAACCTTACCAATACAGCATCTCTTGTTGACCTTTTTACAAAACCAGCGCATGCTAAGGACACCCTTCTTAGAGAGCAAATGAGGTGTCACCGATGCCCAGGACCTGCTTCCTAAGAAGTAGCATGGCCTCCTGCCCTGTCCTCCGGCTGTGTCTCCCCTCACACCTCTGTACTCTCTGGCTGAAGAAGCTCACCTGCACACGCATGAGCTTGCTTACTCTGAGGCTGTGCCTGAATTAGAGAACACCCAGCCCCGAGCCCCACCCTCGCCCGGTACCCACCCTCCTGGCTTCCCTGTTTGACCCCTCCAGCCATCTCCAAGCCGCCAACAGGCCTTCCCATCTGGTGGACATGCCGGTCCTTCACCTTCACGAAGAAGGATTTGCAGCAAAAAAAAGGGGGGGGGGCACCTGGGTGGCTCAGTTGTTAAGCGTCTGCCTTTGGCTCAGGTCATGATCCCACGGTCCTGGGATGAAGCCCCGCATCGGGCTCCCTGCTCGGCGGGAAGCCTGCGTCTCCCTCTCCCATCCCCCACCCCCGCCGCTTGTGTTCCCTCTCTCGCTGTGTCGCTCTCTGTCAAATAATGAAATAAAATCTTAAAAAAAAAAAAAAAACTGAGTGCACATCCACATGAAATTCTGGCTTTCTGGTGCCTTGTGGGCAATTAGGGTGTGGTGAACAAATGCAAGGTACTATTTTGTCTGGTTCTGTTTTGTTTTCCTTTTCTGTGAGTAATGTGGTTTGTTCACTGATCCAAAGGTGAGGTATCTCAGTATATGTCATAAAACTGATAGGTTAACTTCTCAGCTTGTAAGTAGGGTCAAATTTCAGACTTAACAGTTTCAGACACAACTTTAGGCAACAAATAGAATATCAGAGACATGTTTGAAAAGAAAATCAAAGAGCACACACATCATTATTAAGTGTTGCATAGGGTAAACTGAACAGATGTGGCCCTAGACAGGGTGGATGACATTAATCAGAATGGTAGACAGAGGCATATACCGGGAAAATTTGCCAGGGACCAGGACCATGTAATATCAAAAAGTGAATATTCTGAGAAGAACTTTTTCTTGGGTTTTTTGTTATTCCTGAACATTCCACCCATTCTGGATAAAGAAAATTGTCAAGCTATATGGAAATCACCTCCCCACCCACCTCCAGAAACATTTGCTTGCACTTCACAGTTGTAAAAAACTGGAGATCTCCTCCTACCCTCCCCAAAGAGAACTTCTTTACATTATAGAAATTAAGGGTTTTCTTTATATATTTTCAGAGAGGGACAGATATGTCTTCTGCTCCTGTGTCCTCTCTGAATCTCATGACTTTGGGATTCCTCTCTGTGTACAAACCCACTACGTATGCAGGTAAACCTCTGGTCCTCACTGTTGCTCTGTGGGAGATTGGAGTGTAGAGAACTAACATAAAATTCTACTCTGTTTGCATTTTTTGTTCCACGCAATAAATGTCTGCTTTTTGACAGAAACACTGGATCTCTATATGAGAGAAGAGACCATTTATTACTCACAGCCAAAAACTGTGTGTGTATGTGTGTTTTCTCTGTGTTGGACGTATAAATATATGTGTTTACAGGCATTTATAAATGCTAAGAGAATTCAGGCCAACCTCAAGATGTGCATATCATAATGTAACGTTATCTTTGGGTTCCTTGAAATTATATTTCCCAGATTAATATGTTTATATTCCTTGCACATGTTCTTTTCTAAAACTCTTCACAAGAATGGTATCATTAAAACATTTACCTTTTTTTTCCACATTTCCCTACTTTAAAATCAAATAAATTTGGCTACATTGATTATTTATTATAGACTGGTAAAACGTTTATACAGTACAAATTGGAAAAAAAGCTACAAAGAAATCAAATTGATAATTGTTCTAGATGAGCCTAATTCCTTGATTGCATCCTATTTAAAATAAGTATAATGTTTTCATATTTAAACATTTTTTAGATTCTTTTTGATGTGCCATTAGCTGTACAGAAATGGTAAGATTATTGTTATAATTGTGGGCACCTTTATTTATTTTCTGAACTGATTCTAGTTATAATTAAGGCTTTAATATATTATTTGACATACCAAATGCTTTTTGCATTATTCTAAATTATATTACCCCTGTCACTGCTCAGGGTCAAGCTGATTCTTGCAGGGACTTGTTTTTTGTTTCTTTTTAATTGAAGTCATTAAAAATAAGGAAAATAATGATAAAGGCTATTGAACTTCCAGAACCCATTTTGCTTAGTGTACAAAAACTTTATTATATGGCATGATTATTTAAGATTGCCAAACAGAATATTTTGTACAACAAAATAACACAATGACAAAGCTATTTAATTTTAAAGATCTTCAAGAATTCTCATTACATTTATCTACAAACTCAATTATTGTCTGTGAAAAATATCAGTTGCCACATCCAATTTTTCAAAAATAATTTAATTTAAAACTTATTGCAGAAAACATTTAGCCATTTTTTTAAAAAAGAAGCTAAACATACAACTATCACATGATGCAACCATTGCACTCCTAGGTGTTTATCCCAGAAAAAGAACATAAAATAAAACTTATGTTGACACAAATACCTGCACATGAAAGCCTATAGCAGTTTTATTCATTAAAGCCAAAAACTGCCAACTGTCCTGTTGTCTTTCAACAAGTGAATGGCTGTAGAGTCAGGGGGATATCCATACCATGGAATACCACTCTAGAGAAGGAACTAACTATTGATACATCGACCAACATGGATGACTCTCCAGAGAATTATGTTGAGTGAAACAAGGCAGTTCCAAAAACTTGCATACTATATGATTTCATTCACATAAAATGTTTGAAATAAATAAGGGCCTAGGAAATTAATTTGAAAGTTTTAGAGAAGGGAATCTAGTTTTAAGAATTTTCCAAAACTGTTAATTCTTGTGTAAATCCGAAGTCATGAGGGTGTAACAGTGATATAGTAGCAGCAAAAGAGGTCTCAAAATTAATAGCACAATAAGAATTACACATATATTCAAAAGACTTAAGTCTCATGTCTTCAATTAATTAATAATTGCCCATATTTCCTAAAGCTAGTTTTCATTTAATTATAGAAATACAAATATTTATCACTCCAATAGATCAATATCAAAAAATATTCTCAATTACTATTTTTAAATTTAATTATCATTCTCCTTTTCTATTTCTGTCCTTCTGATGACCGGTTCTATATAAAAGAGAACTTCCCTGAATATTTCCAAAGGACAGGTGGGAAACATGTTGGCTCTTCTTGCTTACACAATTTCCCACTGAGTGTAAAATTAGCAGTAATATCCTAAATCATTATGCCTGATTGTTACTGGAACCTCTTCCCAAACAACCTTTCATGGTGATAGGAAATTACCAGTTTTAGGGAGTCCCAGAATAACTCCATCTCTTCTAATTTAATTTTAACAATGTCAGCTTCCAGGCCTCAAAAAGGTAATCCTGATTTTAATTAAATTAATTCTGGTTAGATAATAATGTTTGACGATTAAACGGACATGCTTTATTACTCCTAAATCTTCATACAAATGCAATGAATTAAAAACTGAGAACGCTGCAAAAAAGGATTAGAATAATAAATTTATTGCTGAGTTTTCACTATCAGATTGGTTTTGGGGATAATCCAGATTGATTCAGTAGTCTTTGGAATTAGATTTTATTAGGGAGATTTGTGAATTAAAGAAGGAGACAAATTATTTGCCATTTCTCCCATTAAGAGGTGGGATGTATTTTCTTTCCCCCTAATTCTGGGCTTGACCTGTGACATTCTTTGATTAACAGAATTTGGCAAAAGTGGTACCGCTTAAGGTCTTAGACCAGGCCTTAAGAAATCAGCAGCTGCCACTTTTGCAAGCTTGGAACTTAGCCCGCTCCAGGCTAAGAGAAACTCAAAGTACTTGGAGAAGCCACAAGAAGAACGTGAACCTCTGGTCAGTAGCTCTTGCTCATTTCCAAGCCGAAGACTAGTTAACATTCCTTGCCAGATGTGTGCCGTAGTCATTTTTGAACATTCCAGCACAGTTGAGCCTTCAGACAACTGCAGCCTCATTAAACATCACATGAAGCAGAAGGATTGCCCAACTGTGCCCAATTAACCTACAGAATCATTTATAAATGATAAATCGTTCTTGTTTTAGTCTCCTAAATTTTAGGGTGGACTGTCATGCAGCAATAAGTAACTAAAATTGGAGAAAATAGATTTTCTGAATTCCAGTAGTTTCTTTTACACAATTAGCTACACACTTGGTTAATTTGGATCCTAGAGTTTCATAGTATGCAAAAATAAGGAAATACCCAACATATGAAATAAACAGTTTAAGAAGCCAATACCACCCCTGCTGGTGAGAAGATTAGAGCAAAAGAAAGATAGATGTAGAATCAGAGGAGGAAGCAAAGTAATGGAAATACCAGATAGATTTAGCTGCTGGTATTCCTTTTCCCCTAACATCGTGTGTAAGGGCAACAGAATGACACTAATGGAGAGAGATTTCTACACAACATGGAAATGGTGCTGTTATTCTACAGGAAACCAACATGTTTCTGCATGCTCCCAGGGAGGTATCAGAGAAGCTAAGAAGGCTCATGGTCAGATAATGGAGGTCACAGTTGGTTGAATATCATCACCAAGAATTTCAGCCTAGAGAGGAGCAGGTGTCCCAGAACATCTATTTGAAGGCAGTTTGGGATACTCATGAAGAAGAAGGGCTAGGGTAGCCTTTCAGTATTAACCCAAAGGCTTACGTTTTCCAAACTACAGACCTAACCAGATTGCTTTCTGAGTTGTCTTATCTGAGTCATTCTTCTATAAACGTGCAGCTTCTGTTCTGACCAAAAAAGGTCCTAGGGAAGTTCTGAAAGTTCAGGTTTCTTGTGTCACTTCCTGACTTATTTCAAAAAACAGGATTTTTTTCCTTCAATCATGACAAGCTTTTACCTTCATAAAGAATATGTTACTGGTTCTTTCTAAAATTCCTTGCCTTGGGACTCTTTTGACACTCCTTCACATTTTTCTACTTCTTCCTTCTTAGAGTCTACCTAATCCTAGGCCTTTTGAGTAACCTTTACCAAAATCTGGAGACTTTGATTTTATCTGTCTTCTAGGGTTACTAAAAATGAAATCTGAAATTTGTCTTTTTTTTATTTTGCCATTCTCTTTGTCGCAGAGGGGGAGGAAAAGCAGAAGCAGAAAAGGAAACAGAAGAGGAACAACAAAAAACAACACAGAGATAGCACTTGACCAAGCATTAACATTGTCTCTACAGATTTTCATTCCAAATGTCTAGCACTCAAAGAAAAATGAGCAAATATAAAAGAGTAGTGGCTTGACCAAAACACTAGAGAGTAGTATAAAAAAACATGGAAGATGCAGAATTTGGGGTGACCAGACATGCACATTAAATAACCATGATTCAAGGATTTGAGAAAAAAAGAGAATATCAGCAAAAACCAGGAGATTACTTAAAGAGTAAAATGGATCTTTTCAAATAGAAAATGAGAATTATATAAATGGATTAACAAAAGTTAGAAAATGGTTATAAGGAAATTCATGATGTAGAATATAGATTAGAAAAAAAAATCCAAAGTGTACTTTAAGTACAAAGAGATACTAAAATGGAAATAGAGATCACAAACTTTATTTTATAACTTTTTCCATTTATAACTTATAAATGGAAATAAAGATTATAAACTATGTGAACTATAGTTAGAAGGAGAACAGAAGAGGGAGAAGAGAGAGAAGAGAATGGGAAAGAAACAAATAGCCAAAGAGATTGAGGTGAAAATTTCCAGTATTGTTAAAAATCATCCACCTGTCCCTGTTCTTAGCATAAGTAGAAAGAAAATAGCTTCTAGACACATGAGAGGAAATGAGTAACATACAATGACAATGAAAAATCTTAGAAACAGGAACTATAAGAGAAAAAATTTCAAAAAGAAAAGAAAAAAAACAGTTGACAATTTTACAGAAACAGTGTGTACCAGTTTCTTCTGCAGTTTTGTATTTGTAACACTTTCACAATTTCAGCGGCTTATTGCAACCATTCTGTATTTTTCTATTTCACAGGTTCCTGTCGGTCCGCTGTGGTTCAGCTGATCTGAGCAGGGCTCGTCAGCTGGGCCATTCTGAACCGCAGACTTCCGGTCAGGTAAGATTTATTCCTACCTTCGTTCGAGAGCCCTATCAGAAACCGCAACTACAGGCAGCACCTTCTTCCGAAAACGGGTCATAGTAGCACAAGGCTTACTTTTCGTCTTACAGACAGACGAACATTCGACTGTCCAGAGCACACCCGGCATAGGAAGGTGGGAAAGTGGACTCTGTCTGGGTGGGAGGAATGATAAAATCACATGCCAGAGGTCTTTCTCTGTAAGGGGCAAATTACGTACTGAGAATAATTTTCTAAGCTACCTCATAATGGAAGCTATTAAACAATGATATTAAATCTTGAAAGCGCTAAAAGAAAATAGCTTCCAATTCACATTTCTATATCCAGAGAAAACTCTAAGAATATTGTACATGAATTTTTCTTGAAGAACTTTCTCCAGATAGAGATCAAGCAACTAAAAGAACTTCTTCCAGATACAGATCAAGCAACTACTTAGGACTAAAGTAGCATAACAGAAAATACTGGTTTTGATTACTGTATATATTTAACTGAATATATTTAAGTAAAACAATGTGGGAATTAAAGCGACTGAGGAGACATGTAAATATTTAAGCTCTAAAAATTAAAAAAAATAAGGTGAAAGAGGAAACAATTTGGAAGTTATAAGTTTTATAGTTGTTCACTTTATAATAACCACATGCCAAAAAATTTATTTAATATGGACAAATAGAAGATCTCTCCTGCTGGAACATCTCGGCTTCTACAGTGAAGGAAACACCTGTGATAGTTCAGTACTTTAGTTTTTCTGTTTGAAAAATCATTTAAATTATCCTTGACGACTGAGAAGTTAGTATCTGTATATTTGACTAAACCTTTTCCTAAGCTATCAATAATGGTACATAGGGTTTTTAGCATAATAATAATAAAAAAACCACTATCTGCATCATCTCCCAGCCAATATGTCAGTATGGAGCTTATAGATGGAACACCAAGAACCGCTTCCACATTTACTTTTCATCCAAATAAAAGGCATGGTGTACCAGAAGCTTAAGATCGGGTGTGAGACTTTCGGCAAGCTCAGTGATGCTAAAACCTCACTATCACATAACTTCCTGTGTGGATTTCTTTGGAACACTGTTCCATCTCGGATCAGACTCAAGGGGTTTTCACTGCCTCTGTTATTTTAGAACTCTACTAGTAACATTGAGGCTCCAGGGTGGGGAGCTGAGGGGGCCAGTATGCTAATTATGCAACCTCTAATATTCTGCACCGTATGTGGGAGCACCTTACCTGTGTTGGGATTTCACAGATAATGAGAGTTGTCACAGACCAGCCATCAGAGAAGCTAGAGTACGTGATAGCACAGAGTTTTCATTAGCTTTATCACAATATTCACAATAGAAAATTATATTACGTGGTAGCAGAAATAGGCATTTGTCAGTGTTGCTTATATTTTACCTCAAATTAAATAGTAGATATAGGGTAATAAATAAAATCCATTCATGCCTTTCACACACTATAAATAAACAAACACACAAATAAACAAATAATAAATAAAGTGGACAAATATTCTATATTACCATATAGAATAGTGAAAAGAAAAGAAGAAAAAATAGTACTTGCAAAACATAGGTGATGCAGGAGAATGTAAGGATCCTTAGTGATAATTACGAATTGTGTCTAAATAAACATAGTATGAAAGGTATCATACAATTGATAATAATAAAGATAACCGTAAGAACCAAACTTCATTAAGTAGCAGGGAAGAGGGTATACTACAAAAAGAAACAGAACAATTCAGAGAGAAAGATTGAAGGAAAATTTAATATAGGAGAAAAATAGCATAATATGATATACTCCAGTGTGATCATATGTCATGTTCATAAATATAAATAAGTTAATCTTGTCCTTTAAAAAAGAGCCATTTAATTCATGTAACAGAGCAAGCTTGCACTTCTCCAAACAATTTTTCTTTTCCTATAATCCTCACATATATGCCTGACACCTCACAGAGTAATCTTGGGAAGCCACCATTCTTCAGCTCATAAATGAATATAGGTTATATATCTTCTTTACAAATGGTGCTAAAGCAGTCGTGAAAATTGTTCAATTATTCCTATTTATAAATAGTTTCATTCACTACACCACGGAAACTATATTTGGTGTCCAAAATAAAAAAGACAGTATCATCTAACACAGCTTCATGAAAATAATTTGCTTAGAGATTTATGAAATATATTTTGACTGCTTCAGTAAGCAGATAAAAATGCATAGACCTTTCATAACTGTAAAGTCACAAAACAGGCATTTTAATTTCCTGAAAACAAGAGAAAATGCTTTTATGTACAAAATATAGGGGCTTTGTAGTGGATCACTTACTGGAGGGCATACTGAGAGCAGGTTTTCCAAGTCTAGAGATTAATATATTTAATAGTCTGTGATCATGTGCAAAGATTGAAATAATGCTGCAATATTATATTTCTAAGAAATCTAGATAGTAAAATAGATTCAGTGCTACCAACACCTTGATTGTCTTCACACTTATTTGATTCCAAAGACAGATACAAACAGAAATCTGTTTCTATTTTAACAGGTTAAAAGTATACTTGGATCCCATCATTGGATTCTGAACAGTATTATCAAATCCAATAACATCAGTTATTCCTTGGGCTTTTGGGAACAATGTATAGTGTGTCGATGAAATTGTTTTAAAGTAGTAAATATAATGAAGTTTATTTGAAGAAAAAATGATGGGAAGTAATTGATATACTTCTTGAACATGCAGTCAGTGGCAATATACATATATTATTTAAAAATATGAAGGGAGTATTAGAGAAATTACCATAAAGAATTGAAATTTCTTGCCTCTGGGGAGGGAGGTCAGATGAGGAAAAGTAAAGCTGAGAGGTGTTTTATTTTTTTATTTCCTTTTTCTTTTAAATTTTAGAACTAAGAGACTATTTCAGATATGTGCAATGATAAAAATGAAAACTAATTTATAAAAAATTCAAAAGTTTACAATATTTTATCCTTAATAGTGCAGTCCTTGGCATACACTTCAACTGAAACTCTAGCTCCTCACCTCCCAGCTATCTGTACCTGGGCACAGAATTTATCTTCTCTGTGGCTCAATTATCTTAATTATACAATCACAATAATAATAGTGCCTACCTCAAAGGACCTATATTGGAAGTGATTTAGGCTTTGCTCTGCACATAATTAAATTCTCAATAATTGTTAAAAATTTAAATGTTGATGTTGATAGTTCTATATAAGGTCTTTCGCTTATAATTATTTCTAGAGGAAAAAATAAAACACCTTGAAGCATTCAGATGCTACATCTCTCTATAAGAACTTTCTTCATCTTTATGTAAAAGTGCTCTTTCCAAAGACAATTTATCTGTATTTGTATGCTAATAGACACAAGTAGACCAGTATTGTTAAGAGATATGCAAGCCTAGGAGATTTAAAGGATCAGCAGACCTTGTCCCTGGTGTAGGAATAGTCCTAGTCGAGAGTGGGAGACGTTTGCAGTTTGAAAAGCAACTTTACTCATTATTTTGGTCTAACAAACTATGAAATGTAAAGTTTGACAATATTGTTTAAAAGGTATACTGAGAAGTCATGAGGGAAAGGTGACACGAGTTTTTTAAAGAGTGTGTTAAAATGAGCTAGAGTTGTTCAGTATGACCTTTATATTTCTTGAAAATTGATACATCATTTCCCTAAAGTTAATGTAAAGAAAGCTAAATCAATGTTTATAAAAATTTCAGAATAAATTAATATACAGCTAATTGAGTTACTGTGTTGTAAATATTGTGGCTGTATAGTAATCAGAATTGATGTAGGTAAGACATTAGGGTTCGAAGCCTCCAGCCAAGAAAAGAATTCTTGAGACATCTTTTGTGCAAAAAGGTGATTTTATTAAAGCTCGGGGACAGGACCTGTGGGCAGAAGGAGCTGCACTGGGGTCACAAGGAGGGGCCCATCATGTCCTTTCAAGTTGGGAAGGGGTCAGGGATAGTGTAGTTCTCTAAGGAATCTTGGAAGCAAGGCTTCCAGGACCTTGAGGAGGCTAGCTGTTGTTGGGAAAAGGTCATTTATTACCATCTGATAAAAAAACCTTAGTCATGAGCCCTTTCAGATGTATATCGGTGGGCCATATGCTTGGGGGATGATTGCCCACACGTCTCTTGGGGGATTTAAAGATAAAGGAAAATTCTAAAGGAATTTCTATATGTTAAAGTAGACTTACAGGATCCTGGGGGTCGGGCTAAGGTTGCCTTTTGCCCTTAGCAAAGTATTAACATCGAGGCAGTGGAGTCCCTAGAGGAAGGTCACTCTGCCTGTTTCAAGGACTTGTCAATGCGCTGTAGGTAGTGAGGAGATTTAATACTTTTCCTTCTGCCTCTGTTTCCCTCATCACATAGCACGTGCGTGCATTATTTGATATGTGATAGTATCACTATCACATTTAGATAGTTTTTGCACAGTCTTTGAAAGCAGTAAAAGTTTTTTTTTTTTTACATCAAAAGGAAAATTTAACTGAAGGAAGCAATATGAAAGTGAGCTAAAAGCAGAAGGTAGGGCATGACTTTAGAAAAGAAAAAGATTCACCTTAATCACTATAGTGCCTAAGGCTAATTATACTCCGTGATACAATTAACATAGCATAAGTAGAATAAAATATGTGTTATAATTATTTTCTGGGAAATGACACAGCACAGTGTCCAATTTCTGAATTAGGGGACATACGATTTAAACCGGTGTAAATGCATTTGAAACCATTTTATAACAAAATTGCTGTTTTAGGCCACCTTTTTGTCTCACTGAAATTAAGAAAGTAGTAAGATCTTACTTTAAATTTCAGAACGTCTCTATCTCTAGATTATCTGTGCTGTGTGTGGTTAGTAAAACTGTGTGAGAACTACCACGATACAGCTCTAATTTCTGATAACGTTTTGTTTATAAATGTTTTATTGCTGTTATTTCCTGTGGTGGTAATGGACCAAACTGATGAAACTGTAACTCTCTTTCAGAACTATCAAAAAGTCAGAACTATAACATATGTGATGAATGAAAGTTTGTTTTTGTTAAAATAGTATTGGATTGGTAATTCTAATCTGATTAAAAATCTGACACAAGTGTAGCTAGAAATGGGTAACTTTAGAAATGCTTTGTAACTTAAAGAGATTGAACTCTTTCTATAAATAGCAAAGGACAGATGGGGATGGGAATATCTAAAACTCTCATCTTCATAAGTAGATCAGCCTTTAATAAAATATTTGTGGAAAATGGGATTAAGTCTTTCTATCAGCAAGCTAGAGAAAGAAAGTAATTACAATTCATTGAGTATAATACAAAGACCAGAAGAGACATTACAATGATGATAATTAAATAATTATATAGAAATAAATGTCATTTTAAAGACATCTATGAAAAAGGAGGCTATGAGTTCTTTAATTAATAGGATATTCAATCTATATACCTTTGTTCCTTCAACAATTGAAAATATGAAATGCTTCACTCTTATAATCTTTACTTTCCAGAAACTGCCTAGGAAACTTTCTCCATGTTTAGTGCTTTGAAATTAAATATATATGTAGTTAGCTATTGGATTATGTATTATAAAATTTAAACATTATCACTTATATTAACTCTGAATACTTAAACATTAAAGTATATATCAAAAGACTATAAATAGATATACAGTTGACCCTATTGTGGGGGTTAAGGGTGCAGTTGAAAATCCAAGTGTTAACTTTTGACTCCCCCGCCAAACTTAACACTAATATGCTACTGTTGACTGGAAGCCTTACCGATAACAGAGACAGTCCATTAACACATATTTTGTATGTTATGTGTATTATGTTTGTATGTTATGTTATTGCAACAAAGTAAGCTAGAGAAAAGAAAATGTGAGAGAGAAAATACATTTATAGTACTAAGCTGTAAAAAGTCCAGGTATAAGTGGACCTGTGTGCTGTTTAAACTGGTGTTGTTCAAGGATCAACTGTACATAATAAGTATCTTTTTCTCTGAAAACAGAACTCAGTTTTGAGGTAATTCACTTTTTAATGTCTGCATGGATTTAGTGTGAAGATGTCTCCCAGAAGTTCTCTAGGTAGAGAAAAATCACAGGAATAATGAGTACGTTATTCTGCAAATTATCTAGGGTATCTAGAATGGAGCTAACTTTCATAGCTGTTGGAATATGATCAGTATGTTAAAATACATGGATGTGACAGATCACACAGTAGGATATTTACCAGGCTGTCTTTCTGTAAGATCTAATAACATTAAAAGAAAGGGTCTGATCACTGATGGTGTTACTACTATGAAAATCTAAATGACCTGGACTAGCATTTTTAATTGCCACACTTTGTTAATGTGACTAAATTTCAAAAGGCTAGAACTCCTTTTTTTTTTTTTTACAAATTATAACCACTAATATTTTGTTATAGAGAGGGTATTATGAATGAATTCACAGTTTCCAGCATTGATAATCTTTGCCAAATAATCAACCAAAGTACAAAACTTACATTAATAAAGATGTCATTAAAAGACTGATTGACATTTTCCAGTGAGTATTTTGTTTTGTTTTTAATAAAGGAAAGATAAATAGTAGGTTTTAAGTAGAAATATCTGAGTAACAACAACAAATTCAATTTAATATTTAGTCAACATATCTGATTAAATTATCAAGATGTCCAAGGGATTATCCAGCAGTTTTGCTGTCCTAAAATCTGTAAGTAATCTTTTGAAGCACTGGAATTTCAATGGACTTGTTAACTGTGACCTAGCCCTTCAGGTAGAGATATAATTCTTACTCCATTTATCCATTTGTTTCAAACAAGGTCAGTGAGCATACCAAGACTTTCATTATAGTTTAAGTAGAGTTCCATGAATAGAACAATGTGTTATAAAATGTTGGCTTAATATTACTCTTTCAATTGAAAATAATAAAAATCAAAATTCAAAATAATCTAAGCATATTAGAAAAATTGGCTAACATAACTAAGAAAACCAAAAGTGGAAACAGTTTCCATCTCTTGCCTCTGAAATTTTCTTTGCCATACCTGCATTTTCTCTTATTGCAAACCCACTTTCTCCACATGGCAATTTAGATACTCTTGGATAGTCACTGATTCCCATGTGCGCTATTTTGTTACTCCAGGGATAAGACATTTCCACTAACTGCAGATACAGTAATCCAGGGAGAGGCATACCTTTGCACCACTTATTCTGACCAGGATATTAATTTAATATATTCAATTGTATGTGAATTATATAAATCAATCTGGAACAAAGAATAAGGATATTACGATTGTCAAACCCACCCCAAATTAGCATAATTGGAGATATGCTGGAAAAGAAAACCAATTACTATGTGAGATAAGTATTATAAGAGGAGATCATCAGCTATTACTTTCTCCTGTCCTTAAAAATAAACAAACTTGTATAGATTTAAAAATTAGAGCAGTGCTCTTAGGAAAAGGAGCTATTCTTTATCCAATCGTACATCTATTTCAATCTAAACCAGGGTGGGATGATAGGACCTCTTTTTTTAGCAGAATAATACTAGAGCTATATAATAGAATTTTTACATATTTTGTTGCATTGATATATATGATTTATTAGTAGTATTAAATAACAGATATTAAACTGAAAAACATGACAGCTATTAGCAATAGCAATAGTAAACTAAAAGACCTCATTGGAGATTTAAAAGAAGATCTGAATATGTAAATGAACTGAAGTTTAACAAATCATCATTATTTCCTTATCTTAAATACAGATTAACTATTATAAATATGTAATTTTCTACTTCAATATGAAATACCCAAAGGAGTATTTTTTGAAACTAGGGTAATGACTAAATAATACATCAAAAAATTCTTAAGAATATTAGAAATTATTTTGAGAAATAAGGGCAAAATAATAACTTCTGCCTCTACCAAAACTTCCTTAGTACTAATTCTCATAAAAAAATAGATAATTAAACAAAAGAGAGTTTATTTTTTAAAAGATTTTATTTATTTATTTGACAGAGGGGGGAGAGAGAGCACAAGCAGGGGGATGGCAGGCAGAGGGAGAGGGAGAAGCAGCTCCCTGCTGAGCAGAGAGCCTGGCATGGGGCTTGGGATCTTGACCTGAGCAGAGGGCAGACTGAGACATCAAGGTGCCCCAACAAGAGAGATTTTAGAAATAATGATAGTTATCATTATCGTTATAATGATAGTTATCATTATATCATTAGAAATAATGATAGTTATCACTACTGAATTTAATAGGAAAAATCCAAACAAAAAAACCTTCCTCCTTTTCTGTTACTGTAGATGAACTGGTCTTGCTTCTAGGAAAAGCTACTCCCTCCTCTTGTAAACTAAATCTCATCTTCTGTTATCTTTTTTTTGAAGAATCGCTCCCACAATGTTCCATGTGTCCCGAAGCATCAGTTTTTCAATTAAGACATTGACCAAGTGTTCACAGTTGCCCACTTCTTACCCACTGCTTTTTCTTGACCAAACATTAGACTTCTCTCTTTCCTACAGACTTTTTGAATTCCTCTTCTCAAAACCTGAGTAAGCACCAAAAAATAAAAATAAAATAAAAAAAGTGGAATGTGCCATCCACCTCCAGCAGGTTCTCCTCTCAGAATCAGCTAGCACAGTGAGACCCTTTTCCTGGCAGATAGCCCTGGTCCCCATGCTTGTCCAGCTTCCCCTCCAAATTTTCTACTTATCTCAGTTTGCTGCCTCCTTTACCTCATAATAAAAGAAAATTCTTTTTTGTTTGATTTTGAGATGCTTGCAGATTTCTGAAATTAGAGTGTTCTCCCTCTTGTAGTAGTCTTTCATTCTAATTAAAATTTCTCCCTATCTAGATTTTAGATTTGTTTTTATTTAACAACGCATGCTGTTTTTCAACCCATTTCTAAAGAATTCTATCTCGACATTAAAATCTGTCTAGCTACTGCACCAATTCTCTTTCTAAAATAAAAGTCCTCTTAATGACATGTTTCTTCTTCCATTTAAGATGAAATTCCTTTATTCTCAATATCTCCAGTGTCACTCTTCCCCTTCTCTCTACCCCTCCGCAAATATCAATAATTCCGATACCTACATATACACACAAACTAGGCATTCTTCAAGATCTAGTGCCATATAAAATATATTATGTATTTCTTAACCATTTAATATGTGTAAAACTGTTTTTTTCTTTATTTAAGTTCTATATTTATTTTTATATGTCATTAATGAAGGTTTTTAGTCCTGTGGGGTTTTTTGTTTGTTTTCTGTCTGTGGTCTTAACATCATTTTTTCCTATAGGTCTTATGATTTTTATTGCACAATTTTGCATGGAATGGCATTTTTTTTTTTACAGATGCTGATTTTTAACCTGAAAATAAATAGCTACAGTAATAATGAGCATTTATTTGGGACTAAAGAATTGTAATTTGGGGAGCACAGAGTCTAGTTGAAACCCAAGTAGTGTCCTGCTTGTCGGGTGAGAGCAGCGGGTTTTATGAAGAAAAAGAAGGGGGCAATTACATGATTTGAAGAGAAGAAAAAATGTTTCCTATGGGTGCTAACAAGCTAAGCTACTCTGGGTCATACATTGATTGACTACTGATTCTGTATTTAGAAAGTCCACAGTCATCAGTCTCATGATCAGGATGTCTTTTTTCCCGCTGACTTTTCAAACAGTTGCTTTAAAGAATTGCCAGATTGCCCTGTCCAAAGATTTTGGCACAGTTCACACAGACACTGGTTAAGGCAGTTGCTCTGCACTGACCTCTTCAGCTTTATTTTAAAATGGCTTTAGTCATGTCAGTTTTTCATAAATGTTTGTATCTCATCACAGTGGAACTGACTGCATGCACACAAAAGTTATGTCAGTATGCAGATTTATGAGTCTTTTCAATTCCGGAAAAAAATAATTAGCAATTTGTTTCAATAATAGCCCTGTTATGTTTTGTTTCTCTTTTTAGAGACTCAAATATGTGCAGAAAATTAAACAACTATCTTTCTCAAAAATAAAAATAGTAACATCAAATGCAAACAAAAAAAGAATTCAAACATTGTAGTAAATACCATTGAAAATTTTATAACTTCTTTGTAAAGCAATTTGAAAAAATACTCTAAGAAATGTAAATAGTTTATTTAAATTTGAATACAGTTTCCTCTAGAAATTTAACCTATGATATTATAACGCATATGACTTACTGAGTACATTCATTAGGCACCAAATATGATTTGATATTTTAAATATAATACCTACCACCAGGAGAGTTCTTCAGATTTTGAACTTAAATGATATTTTTAAATAGGGGAAAGTTCCCAAGGTCATGCAGCTAGTCAAGAACTGATTCCGAATTTAAGCTTAGATTTGTTCAGTTTCATTGCTTATTCTTTACCTTCCTTTGTGACTACACCATGTTTTATTTAAAGGGTTGATTCAGTAAATCAAATGGTATATTTTATTACAATGTTTTCTGTAATATTAAAAATCCGAAAAGCTAAACATCTAATATTATGGGAATAACTTGATAAATTCTTAAATATTAAAACTACTCCTAAGATTATACCTTGAACACACAGTAGAGAAACATTAAAATTGTTTATGCTACAGTAAAATTTAAGATGGAAATATTATTAGCTTTATCCTACATACTCTACTGAAACACAAAATCATTAAGCAAATTACAAATGTGAAAAGCTGCAAATAGTTGGTACTATAGAAGATTTTAAAACCAGTATTGTGAGGGAAGGGATTCATTTTTCAAGACCAATAACCTAGAAGTTGGCCTTTTGCAAAGCTCCATGGAAACCAGCCAGAGCTGACTTCTTAAAGCAGTGAAACCTGGTAGAGGCTTGAGGTAGAAAATCAACTCACCCATTTACCATGTCATGAGAGATATAATCATAAATTTAGACTTTCCCATTGTCCATTACATTCTAGGGAGTGCATAGAAATCTAGCAGGGGTGGCTATCAGATTCCTGGAGGGGTACTCTGACTTTTGGGCCAAGTGACTTTTAAGATGCTAGTGATATTATAATGCTTTGTGTGTGTGTGTGTGTGTGTGTGTGTGTGTATACACACATATATACCTATTTAATAGTTATTATTTTTACTTTAAAAATTCATCTCACAGGGGTTAATGTTTGAATAACTATAAGAGAGATGATAAACTGAGTTTAGTCAAATTGCCTTGCAAATATAACTGAAATTCTGTATCACTGTGGACACATGCAAATGAACAAAATAAGATTTGGATTCTCTATCAGAGTTTAAATTATGTTTTAGTCTGAACTTTTAAAATGTAATTATTTTGGAACTGAGAATTACTTTAGAACTGATTTCTTATTAATTCATATATTACAGTTCATATGTTAGATTTTTAAAATTAGTTTAAATTTCATAGACTACACATGCTAATCCCTATTTTTTAAATTTAATACCAAAATAATTCTTGTAAAATATGCAGACTGGTAGAAAGAAATGCAGATGGCCTTGTTTGAAAATCTGTGTCATTAGAGAAATGCTCCAGATTGACGGTAAAATGTGTTGATAGAGTCATAACCAGAGTCGACTAACTTCACTGAGCAAACAGGAAAATGATGGTAGGCTGAGGACTGAAAAGAAATTTCATTATTTATTAACTTTTTTGGCATAAGGTGTTAATGAGTGAGAGTATTATGTGTATAGGAACGTGCATGAACATACATAAGCCATGTATGTTCTATAACTGTAGAAAGAAATATTTATGACTCCTTTACAATTATGAATGCTTTATTTAACTTGTCCCTGCATTTTCCCTAATCCTAAAATTGTATTGCTATCCCACAGATTGCAGTTTATCATGTTCAAAAATATAATAATAACTCTGAGTGTTTTGGAGGATTAAGTTTTATGAAAATTACATGTCTGGAATTATGCAAGCCCCAAACATAAAATAACTTAAAGGTTAGGTTGTGGCATCAGTTTTCCCTCCGGTAAATTTGATGTTTGTTGCTATTTTGGGCCAAGGATATTTGGAAATAAAACTCAGAGAGTGAGTCCTTTTCTAATTTTATGTATACCTGATGAGAGTTTTGTCTGGACAAAGGTATAAGCATCTTTGGACACCAAAATTTGGGTAGGAGAAAAACTTTTGCTTCCAGCTATTATAATGTTACCAAGACTAGACCCTCTTGCTACCATATATAACAACAACAATAACAAAAACTGGAAAAATGTATGAAATGACTCTTTTCACACATTGAGAAAAGGCCATTTATGTTCTGATATCAATGAGTGGAATAGTTAAACAAGGCGAAGTCTACAACCACCCTTTCTTGCTGGAAGCCCTCTCCAAATTGCAGCGTACAGATAGGGAATTCGGCAGAACAGGGAAGGTTTTGCTGAGTAGATACAGAAATCAAAATGCAAGGATGCTAAGGTGCTGGAATCAGCAGGCAGAATACCGGACAGAAGAGTGCTACTCAGAGAAAGGGCTTGGAAAGATTTTTGTAGAGAATCACCTGAGTCTTTGGCTGAAAAATAAACTACTGCACATGTTTAAGGTGAGATTCTAGGAAGGTACCAAAACCAGCTACGGAGCAAAGATAGGAGCAAGGAGATATAATCTGAAGAATCAATTCCTAGACGCCACCCACAACAGCAACAATCAAGTTCTGATCAGCCAGAGTGGAGAGATTTTGTGGATAATTGAAAATTTCAGTAGAGTCCTGTGAAAGCTCACATTTAAATAATGATACTAATTGACCTTAATGTTAGGACTATTCTCTCTAGTTTTTACAGTTTTCTACATATAAGATCATGTCATCTGCAAACAGTTTTTCTTCTTCCTTTCTTATTTGGATGCCTTATTATTTCTTTATTAGAAATAGTAAACAGGTTCAATGAGGTTAAAGGATACAAAATCAACATATAAAAATCAATTGTGTTTATACATACCAACAATGGAAATTAAGAAACAATTCCATTTACAATAGCATCAGAAAGAATAAAATGTTTAGGAATAAATTTGACCAAGAAGGTGGAAGACTTGTACAATGAAAACAACAAAACACTGATGAAAGAAATTAACGAAATCCCAATTACATGGAAAGTTATTGCGTGTTCATATATTGAAAGACTCAGTATTGCTGAGAAGTCCATACTACTTAAATCTTTCTTTAAAAAAATAAAAGATTTTATTTATTTGAGAGAGAGAGAGAGAGATTGAGTGCACAAGAGGGGGTAGGGTCAGAGGGAGAAACAGACTCCCCGCCGAGCAGGGAGCCTGGCACAGGACTCGATCCCGGGACTCCGGGATCATAATCCGAGCCGAAGGCAGTTGCTTAACCAACTGAGCCACCCAGGCACCCTATTTAAAGCTTTCTACAAATTCAGTGTAATCCCTATCATATTCACAATGGCATTTTTTACAGAATAGAGAAAAACAATCTTAAAATTCATATGGAATCACAAAGGACCCTGGGTAGCCAAAACAATCTTGAGAAAAAAGAATAAGCTGGAGGCATCATATAACCTCATTTTGAAGTGTATTATAAAACTACAGTAATCAAAACAGTAATTACAGTAATTATGGTATTATCATAAACACGGACACATATATCAATAGAACACAATAGAGAGCTCCCAAATAAACACATGCATATACAGTTAATTGATCTTTGGTAAGGGTGCAAAGAATACACAATGGAGGGGCACCTGGGTGGCTCAAATGGTAAACTGTCTGCCTTTGGCTCAGGTCATGATCCCAGAGTCCTGGGATAGCCATGCATAGGGCTGCCGGCTGGGTGGGGAGCCTGCTTCTCCTTCTCCCTCTGCCATTCCCCCTTTCCCCCCGCCACCCACTTGTGCTCTCTGGCTCTATTTCTCTTGTCAAATAAATAAAATCTTAAAAAAAAGAATACATAATGGAGAAAGGATAGTCTTCAACAGATTGTGTCAGGAAAACTGGATATCCACATGCAAAATAAAATTGGATGCTTGTCTTATATCATTCACAAAAATCAATTTAAAATGGATTAAAGGCTTAAACATAAAAACTGAAATTGTGCATATCCTCGGAGAAAACATAGGGGTAAAGTTTTATGGCATTGGTCATAACAGTGGCTTTTGTGTATATTAGTAAAAGCCCAGACAAAAACAACAAAAATTAGAAAGGTGACACTACATGAAAAATAAAAGGATTCTGCACAGCAAAGGAAACAATCCACAGAATGAAAAGGCAACTGACAGAATGGGAGAGAATATTTGCAAACTATGTGATAAAGGGTTAATATCCAAAATATATAAGGGACTCCTACAATAATAATAATAATAATCCAATTAAAAATGGGCAAAGACTTGAATAGACATTTCTCCCAAGAGGACATACAAATGGCCCAATGATATGTGAGAAGGTTCTCAACATAACTAATCATTAGGGAAGTGCAAATCAAAATCACAATATCATCTTACACCTGTTAGGATGGCTATTATATTATTTGTTAAGATTTGGCAAGGAGATGGAGAAATTGAAAACCTTATATACTGTTGGTGGGAATGTAAGATGTTATTAATAAAGGTGAATTTGCTTCTCCTTTTGATTTGCTTTTGTATGTGTCATGTCTTTTTTATTCTTCCTTTCTTCTATTTTTCCTTGAGAGGATAATTACTAGTATAATGTTTTCCTTCCTTGAATTATATTTGCACTATATTTGTTTGAATCTTTTTCTTAGTGGTTGATTTTGGTTTAAAATATACTTCTTAATGTATCAGATTGTGTTTCTGATTATGCTAACATATCCAGTATAATGTAGCCGTGTTATTACTATATAACTCTATCCCCTCTTTCCCTTTTGTTGTACTAATATTATTATGCATATTCTAAATTTGTTGCAAACTCAAAACCACATTGTTCTAATTGTTACTTTATATGATTTTATATCATTCAAGAAACATTAACAAAGATGCTTTGTTATATTAACTTTCTTATTTACTCTTCCCTGTTTCTCTTAATTGCTTCCTGTGCAATTTAGTCACCATCTGCTATGTTTCCATACTCCAGCAGCTCTGTTCAAATCCACCTTCTTTGTGCTTTGTTGTTATTTGGCAATAACAATTATCCACAGCTTTGTTAGTGTTTGATAACAATTTGTTGTCAAATATATTATGTGTCTATATATTATATACCCAACAATATCATTACATACATATTGTTTTATACAGTTTTTGAATCAGTTAAGGAAAGAAAGAAATGCTCATTTATATTGTCTTTTGTAATTACATAATTGCTTTTTTTTTCCCTATAGAGTTGATTTATAGTGTTAGATCACTATATTTATCCAAAAGAATGTTGTTTGGTACTTTTTGTAAGTCATATCAGCTAGCAAAAAATTCTGAGGATGTTCATTATTTTGCTTTCATTTTTGAAATAGAGTTTTCTTGGATATAATATTTTTGGTTGACAGTTCATTTTTTATACTTTGTATGTGTCAACTCACAACCGTCTAGCTTCCGTTATTTCTAATGAAATGTCACCTTGTATGTGATCAGTCATTTTTTACTTGATGCTTTCAAGATTTTGCCTTTCTCTTTAAATACTTTCCCCCATATGATGTATCTGGATATGGATCTCTTTGCCTTACTTGGAGATCACTGGGCTACTTACATATTAGATTTAATGTTTTTCACCAGATTTATTTATAAAGTTTTCAGTCATTATATCTTTGAGTATTTTGGGGGGTTCCTTTCACTCTATTCTTTCTTCTTGGAACTCAGTTAAATTTATGTGCACTTTATGAAATTCTGTATTTCTCAAAGGTTCTGTTAATTGCTCTTTATTTTTCTCTTTATTCTTAGATGCATTCTTTCTATTGATCTAACTTCAAGTTTGCTGATTCTTCTGCTAGCTCAGTTTTACTATTTAGCATCTCTAGTATTTTTTTTAATTGTGCTTTTTAAATTTTTCTACCTGAGTTTCAGGATAGTTTTTTTATAATCACAATGTCTTTATTAATATGCTGTATTTGGTTGCACGTTGTCATTGTACCATTCTTTACTTCTTTAAGTATGGCTCCTTTTGGTCCTTTTAACTTAATTATATAGCTTCTTCAAGGTAGTTCTTCCTCTCCTAAGTCTGACATATAGGGTCTCTCAAAGGCAGTTACTGTTGCCTGTTTTTTTTTTTTTTTCTCTTGTGTGTCTTGCACTTTCCACTTTTGCTGTATTTGTCATAAAATTTAAGAAAATTTGCCAATCTGACAATTTAGGTACTACTTTGTACCAACTCTGGATTGTTGTCATCGTTGCCTTTGTTCTTGTCTACATTGACCAAGGTAGAGGTTTATCATGCTGAGCTGTGGAAGAAAGGAACAGGTCTTGGCTCAGAGGACACAGACACTGGCTGATCTTATCCAAATGTAACAGATATTCTTGAATAAATATTTCTTCATTTTTTGTATCACAGTGAGATAGTTCTCAGAGATTTTAATTTGTTTTTGTTATATTCACATGTAGTTATGGTTGTCTATCTGGAGAGATATTCCATGTAGCTTATCATGACATCATTCTAGAAGTCATTCTCCAAGATAAAATATTTTTAAGAATCTAATACCATCCACCCCAAAGCAGGGATTTTTCTTTTTGATATTGACAAACTGATTATAAAATTTATGTTATAAAATTCTAGAAACAACTAGAGTAGCAAAAAAAAAAATCTAACAAAAAACCACAACTATTTTAGGAAAAAAAAAAGAAATGTTGGAAGAATTACGTTACTTAGTTTTAAGACTTTCACTGAAGTTCCAGTCCTCAAGTACTCAAGGTGTCATATTTTTGGCATAAGCATAGATACAGATTAACGGAAGGAGAGGGTACCCAGAAATACACCTGCAATGTATGAACAATTGATAATTCAGAGGTATGCCAAGGTAAATATTTTCAACAAAATCACTAGAACAAATTAACACCCATATGGAAAAAAGTGAATAGCGATTTTTATTTCACAATAAAAAAAATTACTTTGAAATTGTCATAGATCTAAATGTAAATGCTAAAATTCTATACCTTCTAGAATACTACATAAGAGAAAATTTGGGGTACTTTAATTAAGCAAAGATTCATGACAAAAATCTCTCTCTTTCTCATACACACACACACAAAACTTCTATTCTTTGAAAGACACTTAAGAAAATGTGAAGGTACATTATGCATTTGGCTTATTGGCTTCTTAAAATTAGATTGTAAGGATTCTTTATATATTCTAGAACCAAACATTTTTTCAGATATATCTATTTTTAATATTTTCTCACAGTCTGTGTGATAAATTATTCAAATGGTACATGTACTTTCTCAAAATTAGAATCTGTTCTTCAAAAGGTGCTCCTAAAAGTTACTTGTATCTGGAGTATATTAAGAATCCTTAAACTCAGAACAGGCAAAAGAAAATACCAAAATAGGTACTCTACATCCTGAATGTTGATGTTTATAATTAATAATAGCCCCCAAACCAGAAGAAGTAAAATTAAATACCATCAATTAATGAATGAAGAAGCAAGTTTCCATGTATTTATAAAATGGGATACTATTTTTTTTTAATTTTTATTTATTTATTTATTTGACAGAGAGAGACACAGCGAGAGCAGGAACACAAGCAGGGGGAGTGGGAGAGGGAGAAGCAGGTCTCCTGCTGAGCAGGGAGCCCTATGTGGATCTCGATCCCAGGACCCTGGGATCATGACCTGAGCTGAAGGCAGACGCTTAACGACTGAGCCACCCAGGCGCCCCTAAAATGGGATACTATTAAGCAATAAAAGAAAACAAGTAAACTGCATACATTCAACAACATGGATGAATCTCAACCGCAGTATGCCAAGTCAAAGAATCCTCATATAAAGTAGCACATGCTATTTTATTCCATTTATACTAAGTTTTAGAATAGTCAAAATTATTCTGCAGTGACAGAACAGATTCGTGGTTGCCTAGGGCTGAAGATGTGGGAGATAGACTGTAAAAGAAACTTTTTGTGGTGATGAAAATATTGTGTCTGCATTGTTCTGATGGCTAAATGGTACTTATCAAATGCATTTGTCAAAACTCATAGGACTCTATAATTAAAATTAGTTCACTTTATTTTATATAAATTACATCTCAATGATGATGATTTATAACGTAAAACAAAAAAGTGAAATAGCAAAAATGTTGTTTTTAGGATCTATCAGAGAGAAAGCAGAAGTTATTGAATGCCTAACCTTATCAATACTTGATTGCTATGATTAGAAATCACAGTGAGAGCGATAAAAGTAAAGGACCATATAATTCAGTCTGAGGAATTGAAAATGCACATAGGAATGGAAATGTTTAAGAACACTAAAAAATCCAGGGCGCCTGGGTGGCTCAGTTGGTTAAGCGACTGCCTTCTGCTCAGGTCATGATCCTGAAGTCCCAGGATCGAGTCCCACATCGGGCTCCCTGCTCAGCGGGGAGTCTGCTTCTCCCTCTAACCCTCTTCCCTCTCGAGCTCTCTATCTCTCATTCTCTCTCTCTCAAATAAAAAAAAAAAAAAAATCTTAAAAAAAAAAAAAGAACACTAAAAAATCCAAATACTGGTCTTGTTAAGAAGTCATACAATCATTGATGTGTTAGATTCCTAATTAGATTTCTCCTCTCCCTTTCTCTAAATATATAACCTCAAAATGAATAACCACAACAGATTCTGTAATTTCAATGTCTTTAAAAATGCAAAAATCTGAAATAAAAACGTCATTCTAAACAACTTTCAGGAGATATAGTTATTCACATTTATATATAATTCAAAATGTTACCTTAAAATAGTATATGTCAGTTGTAGTAAACATATTGGCTTAAACATAAATCATTATTTCAAAATATTTGTCAAGGTATATCAAACTATTATGATGAAGCATGTCCTTCTTCTGAAATGAATCATTGAACACTACATCAAAAACTAATGATGTACTATATAGTGGCTAACTGAACATAATAAAAAAATGAAAGGTAAATCAAAATGATTAGTCTATATTTCAAACAGAATATTGTTCCAGTAATTTTGTTTATAAAGTCTAAGAATGCAATTCTTTGTTTTTAGTTTGGATAATTTCTAGAATTCAAAGACGAAGGAATGAATTTGTCACTGTTATTTTGAAAATCAAATTAAATGTCTTAAAAATGAAAAGTTATTTTTTGCATTGAAGAGGATAAGAAAATATTTTTCCAGTCGAGCAAGATGAATTTTGAAATTCAATCACATTTACCCTTGTTTGTCGGTATTTTTTATATTTTTGAAAGTCATTATTTTAAAGCTTCTGGTAGTTTATACAATCAAATGCCTCCAGTTTTTTCTTGAAGACATGATAAAATATGTAATGATTCCTTTAAAAAAATATTAAAAGGCCAGGTAAAAGAATATAAGGTACATTTGCTCTTGCATTCAAAATAATAAATGTTTCTTTAAACAGTACATTTTAAAGATACTTAAGCCTTGAGAATGATTAACTTGCCTTAAACGGAAACACTAACTTCAAGAGGTTTCTTTTGCAATCTCCACAGCTGTCTCCCCAACACTGAATACATAAATATCATTCTGGCACTATGGCATACATATAACAGCATCAAAATACTGCTTTCTGACTGGCAATATTATTCATGAACTTTTGCAATTAGTTGTGCTTAAAATGAAGACAGCTGTTAAAGTGGAATCTTTTGTCATATGCATGTATTATTGAGTTTACTTCAAAATGGCAATAAAACTGAGTGATTTCTAGAGCAGAAGAGCTTCTGAAGATAATAAACAAATATACAAAAAGCAAGCATTTATTGAGCACTTTCTTTTAGCCATTTTGCTAAGTATGTTATAATAAATTACCTCTAATCCTCACAGTAATACTTCAAGTCAGATGTTTTTTGCATTTTAGAGAGGAGAATACTGAAGTGTTAAAATGAACGTGGTTTTCCCCATTTTAAACATCTAGTAGTTAGCAAGACAAGGATGTGTCTCCAGGTTAGTATGCCTCCAGTATTTGGGCAAGGCCCAGCATCCCTTCATCCTCACTGCTTCTCTCTTCATGAATGGCTTGAATGCTTAAAACTAAAAACTGGGAAAGGAAAAAAGAATTAAGTAAATTATGGATGCTGCATTACGGGAAAAAAATGGTGAAGACCTTTATGAGTTGTTCTACCAAAACCTGTTACTGTCTTCTATTATTCTTTTAGAAAATTAAAAAGAAATAGGTTTAAAATTTTGAGTGGAGTACTGATGAATGAAGAAATTAATGTGTCTCCTGGGTAAGTGAAGAGAAAATTAATCATTTTTATCAAGTGTCTAAGAAATCATGATTAGAGGAAAATAAACTGAATGGCAAAGACCACAAACATAATTGAGAAAATTGATTGACACATTGCAGGAAAGAGCTAGATAATTAATAGTGGTATGAGCAAATAGTTTGCAGCATAAAATACTTCATTTTAAAAACATATGCTAGAAGTATAAAATAGGAGTGTAGTTATGTTTAAGCTATTAAGAATTGCATACAAAAAAATAGAATTTCAAACATGGAGATAAATTCCAAGTTTAGAGATTGCATTTAAGATTCATTAAGATTAAGATTCATGTATTTTGGAGATAAGATTTGTGCAACAGCTTGAAACCTTTTAGTTTGGCTTCTATATCCACTACTTATAACCTACTTAATACAACTGAAAGAAATTCAGGAAGTAATCCATATTACATTTACAAAGCTTAAATTGCGATACAATGTGGCTATTACAAATTCAAATACAATTGAATTACAAATTCCAAGTCTGTTAATCCTAATAGTCATTGTAAAAATATCATTCATTCTGTTCTCTAAGTCAGCAGGGAATAGCATTGGGTTTGCTGTATGAATTAGGAAAATTCCTAGAATATCTGTAATTCCACATTAATTTCTGTGATTTTTTTTACCCTCCTGGGATAGAGGGTAAAATATGTCAGCAGCTCTTAAGATTAAAACAGCATTACATTTAAGCTATCACTGAAATGTTTGATTGAAGAAAACTATTCCAATGTAAGAGGCAAATTTATGTTTTAAAACACAAACATTATTTCTTCTGGCATGACAAAATATTGGCAGTGATAAGTCTTTTCTAGACAGTAATGACTTCCTGTATATTCGTAGGAAATAATAGTATCACAATTTGAGCAACATTTTAAGTTGTCAAGCTCTTTCTCCTCAAAATACTGGTCTTGAGTGCATTAATCCACAAACTTATTTACTGTACAATTATGGGTTATTACTTTCTTTAGTAATGTGAAAATTGTGAAAATTGATTAAATCTTACTTACAAGCTATTACCCTATATTTGTAATACATGAATTGTGAAAGCATTTTTTGAAAAATAACTCAAGAATCTTTCTCAATGGAATATGTGACAAAAGGGAAACTATCTTGTGGTTTGATTATCGCCACATGTAGGGCTAATTGGTTCAAGTGGGCGGGCCCTCTAATGACTGTATATAATTGGCTGAATGTCCTTACTTCTAGTCCTAGTATAGTTTAGGGGCTTAGATTGTAATGAAGACATATATTCATAACAATAGGTCTCTCTCATCTATATTTTCTGCTACAACCCACAGAATTCCAGGTGCAGGGATGATTGTTTCTATGATTCTTCCCAACCATGCTCTTTGACCAGTAGTAATATTTAACAGCTTTTTGGTGAAAATTAAAGTAACATTAAATTCCCTTCAATAGACACTGAATCATTACCAAGATGGAGGCATACTAGAAAAGAAAAATGAAAATACCAAGAAGCAAACATGTCATCGTGAAATACAAACCTTTAAATTAGTTAATTGATATGGGATGAGTAACGGAGAAAAATTAGAAGAAAAAGGACAATGATTTTTTAACTCCTAAAAAATTAAGTTGAGGGTAACGAGAAGTTCTTTTTCATCAGAGTCCTTGCCACCCACATGATCCCTGCCACCTGAGCTCCAAGATAGTCTTTCAAACCTACCATTCTTCCCCATCACCTAAACCACCCTCCCCCAGTTCCAAGCTATTGCCATTTCCCACTTAGATATTTCAAGTAACCCTCCCTCTGTCTTATCTACCTGCATCCATTTAGTCTTTATCTCTCCAATACATTCTCTAGATTGCCAAGGGAGTTGTCTCTCCTGTTCATCTAAATTAAAACAGGCACATCCTTGCTATCTGATATGCAGACTCAACTTTTCAAAGAAGTCTTTCCTGTTCCCCTTAACTGGTTCATTTTCCCCTAAAATACGTTTATTGCATTATAAGCTTCTCTGATATAGAACTTGTTTAAGTTTATTTTGAATTAGCATTTATCTCCATCACCAGACTAACGCCAGTAATAACAAGGGTCATTTTTGGGCTCAATTCCGTGAAACAGGTGTATACTACAGGACTGTAAATGCATTTTTTTCTTTCTTATAATCTTCTTAATATATTTTCTGTAATGTTATTATAATATAGTATATAATACATATAACATACAAAATATGTGCTAATTGGCTATGTTATCAGTAAGCCTTCTAGTTAACAGTAGACTGTTAGTTGTTCAGTTTGGAGGGAGTCAAAAATTACACACAGGTTTTCGACTGCATGGTAAGTCAGTACTCACAACCATCACATTATTCAAGGGTTAACAATGAAAGAAATGAATAGCCTTAAGTATCCCAAGACTGAAACATGGACTCATTTATGTAGGAGTCTAGCCTGAACATTTTAACTCTCACAGAAGGAATCCAAAAGAAACAATAAATAAAAACCATCAGGTTTTATATGTTGGTTTGAGAAATGGTGGCAACTCCTACTAAAAGTTGCAGTAGCCATAATGTGAGGAAGTAAACAAACTGCCAGTTAGCAAATGACAGTAAAAGTCAAGTTTGTTCACTACATCAAAAACTAATGATGTAATGTTTATGGTGATTAACATAACATAATAAAAAAAAAAGTCAAGTTTGTTGAAAGCACTGCTTATTCCAGAGTAGTATGGAGAAAAAAGTGTTTCCAGAATAACAATGTTGACCAAGTAACAGTATGGCCTTAGAAGAAATAGGAGCAGAAATATCAAGGGAAGAAAGTGCTGACATATGCATCCACATTGCCAGTGTCAAACTATTACTCAGTTTTATAACAGCTAGGTGTGCTTGGCTGCTGTGAGGTACTGTGTAAATCCCATTCTTAAATCTATGAATGACAAGTAATAACCAGAATTTACCAGGATGATAGTACTGAGCAATTCCTTTAGAAAAAACTAAGAAAGGAAAAGTTGAACTTTCATCGAATAGCATGTATGTAGGTGGGGAGCAGTAGTGGAAGAATGTATTATTCACATCTTCTCAAATGCATTTCTTCAAAGCAATGGTTTCAATCAGTAAAGGTAAAATTTTCCTATGAAGTTAAATTTCACATAAATACACATCTAAATTTCTAAATATACATCTAAACATAACATGCATAATTTCTCCCACAAAAAAATTCACAGACCCATAAAACATCACATTTATTTTCTCTCTGTAGTCGTTATTGAAGATCTCTAACTTAAATCTGAGGTCAGATTCATTCTTCCAAGAGCTTAAAAAGTTAAAAAAATTTAGTTGATTATTTTGGTTTCTAGTTGATTTCATTTAGTTGAATTTCATTTTCCACCAACCCTGAGAGATAGGGAGTAAGACAGCAATATTATCCACTGGTGATTGTCTGATAAGCATCTATTTCTGACCCCTCCCTAATAACATAATTCTGATTTTTTTGGGGAATTGACTTCTTCCGTATATAATCATACACCTCAGGGGAATCTTTCCTTCAGCCAGCTTCAAGGGTAGGGCTGAATAAATGTGTCCATGGTATAGAAATGGGAGAAAAGTTGTCTGATTTTTGCCTACACATTTTGAAGGCAAGTAGGATGTGACATTTGCCTGGAGAAAACCAGCATATGAGGAAATGAATGGTCACCTGACTGAGGGAGGTAGCAGAGTGAATACAGAAGAGAAAATGCAGGCATTATTAAAAGTAAATTTAGCCAAAGATAACTAATAATTTGCAGAGAGGCCAAGGGAAATTTCTCAGATTTTTCCCATATGACAAGAGAATAAGATCCATATCAAAAAGATTACCACAGGAGATTTGAGAATACATAACTAGAATTTAAGAGATATTCTGAGGATAATCAATAATATTAGGAGGTGAGATACGCTGAGGTGAAATTCAACAAGGCAGGAATGTGGGATATTGACATGAAATGTAGTAATTGTCACAGGATGCAACCATACACAGAACTCAAGTAATTAGGTTGGAGGAAGAAAAAAGGTAGGGAGAGTCTGAGATGTTTTTTAGCTAAATTACAGAGAGATAAGGAAAGGGGGAAAAGACAAGGAGGGAGGAAAATTTATAGCTAGAAGTGGAAATTATTACCTAGAGGTAATATTATACAGAGTTCAAAAAGGTTAAAACTGAAGAAAACTCATTGGCTTTTTTAATTAGAAAATGGGAAGCCACTTTCTGCTATGCATTTAAGTAAGTAGAAGCTTTCTGAAGACAATTTTAGTTTCCATCTCACAAAAATGATTCTTATGGTAAGTATGTTGGACATTTGGAGGTATCATTAAGTAATACGGGTATGGGAGATGAGCACAAGGTCAGTGGCTTATTCTTCATGTATGTATCAGACAGACCCCTGATGGCTTTTGGTTTTATAGACTCAGCACAGAAACCTATCAGTCAGAAAAGGATTATCCAGCCAGTATCCACAAGCATATGATGTAAACAAATGTGGAATTGCACTGATAGAAACATATTTTGATGCTCTGCTGAACTAGCAACAACTGTCTTGAGGTAATGGTTTACGGAGTTACAGGCCTCAGTTGTCAACAGTTAAGAGTGTTCTTCCCAGAAGCAGTAACATTTTCAAGCATTATATTGGCAGTGACACCCTTACAATTTAAAAAGAAAAAACTCACTGGATTCAAAATACACAGATTGAATGATAACTTCATCCTGTATAGCTCAACTTTTTGAATTCCTAATGTAAACTGCCTTAAGAGAATTGGTTCATTATGGACATATGTTCACATGTTACTTTAACGAAGTAAAGTGTCTTCAAACCATATTAAATGCGACCAAGAATTGTGAGGGAAATGTATGAGTAGTTTATGCTGAGACTTATCAGCTTTCTCTTTAATCCAGAAAACTAGATAAGAGTTGTTCATTTACTAATTGGAGAGCATTATAAATTTGTTACCATGGGCACACTTGGAATGAGGAGAGGAAAGACAAAATGCAAAGGTTTGAACAGATGTGAAGATGTGAAAATTTCAGTACAATATTGTGCAAAGTAATAAAAATATTGAAAGTGGACAGAAAAAAATAGGTGAGCATTAACGTTCCTGGAAAATAATGGTATGATGCTTCATGTTCTCTAAGGACCTAATTATGAGCTATTCTGATTAGTGTACCTCAAGTATTGACAGACAGTCTGTTTATGTTGGTTCCTAATTAAAGACTCTCCCCTCACACCCCTAAAAAGGTTTAGCAAAGACATCCTTCAGCACTAACAAGCATACTGTGAAGCCACATGTTGGGAGGCAAAAATAAATGAATTAAGAAAATAGTTTAAATATCTTCATAGACTGGAAGAGAGAAACTTCTCTATGACTTTCAAGGAAAACAGTCTTTTTATTTATATGTCCAGGTTTCCAGTCATATTTTTTATATTTCCCATATTGCACATAAAGATCAATCATGTATTTTTTAACTCCCAGAACAACATCTATGGTAGGAATGTTTTTCAAAAATTATAATCTTGGGATAAACCTTTATGAAAACAGTTCCACTCTTCAGTTTCTTTGATGAATGCTTTCAATTCAGTTTCTGTGTAGTCATTCCTAAATATTTTCATGTGTCACATGAAAGTGAACAGGAAATGGACAAGTTTCTGATTGTATCAGGTTCATTCCGGTAATAATATCATGTCTTGGGAATGTTTCATAAAAGAAAGGGAGTAATACTAACAACCTGGGTTGAATATTAATAGTATAATATCTTGATTTCATGAGTTGGAATATTAATAGTATAATACCTTGATTTCATGAGGAATTAAATGACAAGGAATAGGAATGTCAACAATGGAGATAAATTGCAGGAGTATATCTGAGCCTTAGACAAGTTGTTACTTTATGTTAGTAGTTTTGCTAGACTTTGTAGGCATATCATTTAACTCTAATGCAAGCAGCAATGAATGTATTTATATTCTCAATTTATATAGGCAAGGATTTGAACAGTCTGTCAGATTGCAAAGCAGCGGTCTTAATATTTTCACTACTCTAACGTTTAGATCTAATCCTTTATGGAGAAAGCTCTCTCACAAAAGAGTGATTCAGCAGAATGGCTGATCCCCTTGGTTTCTTCTAAATGAACTAAGCATCTTTTGTTGGTTTGTAATAGTTCTGATTGTTTTCGTGGTTGGTATTAACTCAACTGTATCAGCCCTATCAGTCTTACTAGAATTTGATTTTAAGCAAAAAATTTTTAGCATACGTGTATCCTTTATATTCCGCTCAATGTTCCTTTGTATTGCTCTTGTTTTCTGGGGTTTAATTACTTAATTACTCATAATAATGAGCATCACCCCACCTATTTGACCATATTTTTTGCAGGATTTACCTTGTTCTTTTAAACATTTCAAGATATTTTAAACATTATAGAAACATAATATTTAAAACTGTACCACATTAATGGCTTCTCAGGAGATGAGCTAAAATACTGGTAAGTATTCTCAATTATAGATCATCCTGAACTAAACAATAGAAGGATACATTTATTGATTTGGGGAGGGAGGCATGAAAGCATATTACAGACATATATTTCCAGTGTCAAAGCCTACATTCAGGAGATAGAATAATTTTCACCAAATTATTATGTGTTCTAAAGAAAAGACAAAATCGAGAGCTATCCACCTATGGAATTAAATCATTTAAAATACAGCGAAGCTCTCTGCTTCTCACTGCAAATGTCTTACCAGGATTGTTTTACTGTGGTGACATTTGGCTGAATTAGACCATTGGGATCCAAACATACTCCCAAATGTGAGCAGAATTTTTCCTTTTAAAATGTTAACATGTTTTCTAGCCCTTTCTTACCATTTCATACTGAAAATAAAGGCACAGTTTTCTTGATTTCTCTGCCAACAGGACCTAATTGTAAGTATTTAATTTTCTGAATGTATGTTACTCTTCTAATGTAAAGGTAGAATTAGAATCATAGAAACAAAAGGTTTGAAAGGCTTTTGAGAATTCACCAAATTTATCTGCCTGTTTCCAGTAAGATGGACTCCTCACCAATCCGGGCATATATTTATCTACATTATTTTAAGGAAAACATTTCCAGAGAAGAATATTACATAAGCGAACAAAATCCCTGAAGAACAATCCCTGGGAAATTTCTGTAATTACTCTTTTTAAACTCTCCCTCCTTCCCTGTCTCCTTTGCTTCCTCCCTCCTTTCCTCTCTCTCTCTCTCTCTCTCTCTCTGACACACACACACACACACACACACACACACAGACACACACACACACTAAACTTTTCTAAGATGTATTCTGATATCTTCCTTCCCTCTGTTTTTCTTCCATGTTTCTCTTTTCTCCCCTCACATTAACAAGATGTAGTAACAGTATAGTTTGAAAATTACCTCTTTAGCCCACAGTTATTTGGTAATTTATTCACACACACACACATACACACACACACCCTCAAATAGTGAAGCTAATAGCTTTATGCCAATCTCAGTCTTTGTGGCTAACATGAAATGCTTGAGCAAAATGCTCACCCATAAGCAGCCAGACATCAAAAAACAAAAAGGACTTCCTTTTATTCATTCCTTTTGTACATGTTTGTACCTGACATTTTTTTCAGGTTGGTTCAGCATTGAACAAGCCTGATTTTGAGTATGTCTTTAACCTCAAAAAACATGTACAGTATATTGTTTTCTCTTTCAATAAATCCGTGTTATTATTCTTGGTTAATTCAGAATCTGTTACTCTAAAATCAAGAAAATAATTGATTAAAAGCTGACATATTTTAAGTTGCATTTGTTTTAACTTACTAGTTTTGCTAGAATTGCCAGAGTTAAAAGAAAGATATAAACAACACAAATGCAGGGATGTTTTGATTGAACATTTATCATTTGATAGCACAGAATTAAAATAAATTATGTCCTTAAAGTATTATGTTCTTTTATTTTTTATTTTTTTAAAGAGTATTTATTTATTTGAGAGAGAGAGAATGAGAGACAGTGAGAGAGTACAAGGAGGGAGGAGAGGGAGAAGTGGGCTCCCTGCAGAGCAAGAGTCCAATGTGGGGCTGGATCCCAGGACTCTGGGATCATGACCCGAGCCAAAGGCAGACGCTTAACCGACTGAGCCACCCAGGCGTCCCTTGTTCTTTTAGAAGTGATATCATAGTAGAATTATATTTCAGACACTTGAGTAATATGTATGCACTAGGCAGTAAAGTTATTTATTTTTCATACTTCTTTCTTTACTTTGACCTATGTTTAATATTTAAGAATTAGTTGTTTTTTGACAACATTATAATATTACCTTCCTTCTTTTTGAAGGTAGAGATTAAATTTATCAATTAGAAATCCCCATCCTGTATTTCCTAGAAGAATGATAACCTGATTAGAAAAATATAATGCATTTGAATCGACTTGAATATAATTAAATTTAACTGCAACCTGTGTTTTCCCTTTAAAAAAAAAGCTTATGAAAGGAAAACTACATGATGGGAAAACACTTAAGTTTGGTTAGTCCTGTACCATGTTCTCTGAAATGTGATTCAAAAGGTTCTGAGTGCAATTTATTATTATTAATGGTTTAGGAGATGGACTACTTATTTATGCCATTGCTCAGAGATTATTTGTTATAAATTCACCGAAACTATCTTTGAGAGTATTAACCTTCCTTTGTATAAATTCATTTCCTAAAACAGTGCGAATGTACAAGCAAAAACATTTCCAATTTTTTGTAAAATAAAAATTCATTCACTACTTACAGGGTTAAGTTTGAATTTTACTATTAAGATGCTTATCTTAATAATAATTTTTTCATGGACAATAACTCCAAAGGGAACATGACATAATTTGACTGCTTAAACATTTTGAAACACATGAAATTTTTATGTTGGGATGCATTTTTCTTTTGATATAACACTCTACTTTCTATGAAACCTGAAACACAAAGATTATACTCGCCACATATTTATCTAATAGATCATCTTTTTCTCAGGCTGATTACATCATCAGATACAATGAATTAAAATATATTGAAAAAAAAAGAACAAACTGAAGATAGGATTAAATTCTACTTTAAAAAAAGTTGCCCAGGGGCGCCTGGGTGGCTCAATTGATTAATCGACTGCCTTCAGCTCAGGTCATGATCCTGGAGTCCCGGGATCGAGTCCCGCATTGGGCTCCCTGCTCAGCGGGGAGTCTGCTTCTCCCTCTGACCCTCCCCCCTCTCATGTGCTCTTTCTCTCTCACTGTCTCTCAAATAAATAAATAAATAAATAAATAAATAAATAAATAAATAATAAAGTTGCCCAGCGCAGACAGCATCTGCCCCAGATCTGCCCCAACCCCTGGGCGGGTGGAACTAGGGATGAGAGTACATTTTATTTTACGAGCAGCCAGTAGTCTGATTCTTCTCACTTAAGAAATGTGCCTGCTTGTCCACCACTCTTGTTCTCATTACCGCTGCCCATTTTCCAGTTCTGCCTCCGGTTTCCATCAATGATGGGGCTGCCCTCCCCCCAGCTAACCCTGTTTGGCTCCATGCTTGTCTGGGGTAGTAGTGTTACTCAGTGGGTCTTTTCCCAGCCTCCCCCACACACGCTCTCTGGTGGAAAGGTGCCTATGTCATTCCTAGAGGAAGCCCTTGGGACACCTAGCTTCTTTGCCGATCCAGGGTCATCCAGCACCACGGGTTGGGTAAAAAGAACCCTGACACTGCCTTTTGAGGAACAAGCTTGGAAGGCGGTGGCTTCTTTCCACCCACTGTCACCCTCTGCCTCATCAGCTCCCGAGCAGCCGGGCCAGTGTCCTGCAGGTCCTGGGGACACCTGCCCTATCTTTTTGTACCAGTTAAACCCTAGGGGCCCCATCTGTGTTCATTTTGTCTGAATCTCTACCTTACTCTTTTATTCTACCAGCTGTTTTACATAATGTTGCTCATGGACTATTTATGTAAGGGAGAAGAAGCAGAAATAAACCTATAAATATATATTTTAAAATAAAATAAATCTTGAATAAAGCATTGCCTTTCTATCCTTATGTGTGTGTCAAGAGAAAAGTTCTGTTATGAAAAAATTATAAAGCTTTCTTTATGTAATTAATTTTTATAATTGTTGCTCAGTTTCAATCTGCTGTTGTTTCACTCCATTTGCCATGTTCATTCACAAAGGCTTGCTGTATTTTTTTGCCTTCCTTTAATCTTTTGATGTCTAGTTGAATCCCTACCATTCCCATGCTGCTTCAGCCTACATTGATCTCCCTTTTTCTAGTCTCTTATAGCACTTGCTGATTAATTTTGTGTTACTGTCTTACAATATATGTTGTGATTAGCTAAGCTAAGGTAGGGATCGTTAGAAAATAAGTCAATCTGAAATATAATGACATGTTATTTTTCAGGTTTTTTTTTTTATTTTGCATAATTTTTCCTATTCTTTCTCAGAGTTTTCACTATTATTATTGCTAAATGTTAAGGCTCACTGTCATGAGCCTTTAATTAGGAGACTTCCCCCAAAGCTAATATTAGTGAATATTAGAACACATGGTGCTTCTTGAACTTTGGCATCAAAAAAATTAATAATTTACCCTGAATGACATCTCTAGTCATCATTAGGCAGGGAATTTCTAGTTTTATTGCTCTCTGTGTGAATTGTGGCAATGAACTACTAAATCATGGTCACCTCAGGTTATATGTCTTCTTCTTTTTTTTTTTTCTTTAGAACAACACATTAAGCAGCTCAATTCAAATTATGTGTCATTCTAATTGGAACTGGAGAGCAATTAACTTTTGCATGGCAAAATGTCAAGTACTTTTTTTTTAACTCATCAAAAGGAATTTGTCAAGAGAAGTCTATAGCTTCATATAAATTACAGTTGTTGCTGTCATTGGTCTCTGTTGCAGTTAGTTTGTGAACTCCTTTAAGTATGGCTAAGGATAACAACTAGGAAATTGAAGAAGCAACAACTATGTTTTGCCTCTTGGCATGACATCACTTCTTAAGAGTCAAAATCAGTTACAAGTTCCAATTCATGTAAATAGATTTTCCCCATTTTATACAAAAAGAAAACTATAAAATGCCCAAGTTGTATTTTTCTCTTTAGTCCCAATATCCCCAAATTTATATTAATGAAATCTATTTATGTTTATAAATTACAAATAATTGTAGTTCATAAACCAGCACTGTAAATCTAATACCAAAGGATTAAATAGCAGACAAGAAATTGCACAAGCAGAATCTATATTATCTTCCTCCACTTCATAATTGGATATATTCCCTAGAGCCCTGTAAATTATAATTTAAAGAATATTTTTTAGAAAACTGTACATCTTTCTTTTCTTTTTCTTTCTTTCTCTCTTGCTTTCTTCCTTTCTCTTTCTTTCTCTTATTCTGTGTTCCTATCACAGTGTAATGTTAAAGACTTGAGATTTATTGAATTTCAGTGACAGATTGGAGAAATGTGACACAAAATATTTTTCCTAATAGACCCAAATATCTTTAGTTCTTCCGTAAAAGAAAGCCAAAAGTGAATAAACTTTTTTCAGTAATTAGTATTTTATCATTTGGAAATGATTTAGATATTAAATGAATATCCATCATTAAACTTACCTCACTGTAACTTTAAGGATTCAAGTTACCAAAAAGATTTTAGAAACTATTTTTAAATAGACATATTATAAGTCATAATTTATATTTTTTTATTTAAATTCAATTAGCAAACTTATAGTACATCATTAGTTTCAGATCTAGTGTTCAGTAAATTGTCAGTTGTGTATAACACCCAGCGCTCATCACATCCCATGCCCTCAGTGCCCATCACCCAATTACCCAATCCATCCACCCACCTCCCCTCCAGCAACCCTCAGTTTGTGTCCTATAGTTAAAGAGTCTCTCATGGTTTTTCTCTCTTTCTGATGACTTCTCATTCTGTTATTGTTGAAAAGTTCATTTATAAACTTATTTACTTATATCTACTTAACTTACTTGTTCATAACGATCATATTCAGATCATTCAAAAAATCTCATAAGACCTTAAACATCTAGCCATCCTCTTAAGTTATCTTTCTTGCTGATAAATTCTGTAATGGGGATAATGTATTTGACTTCTAGCAAACCTAGGTAGAGTGAAAGTTATTTGGCTGCATTATATCTAGTGATGATAACTCTAAAGATATTCCAGTTTTAATTAAACTCACAAACTTAAGCAAGTTTTTATTTACTGAAGATTATTCTAGATCACATGAATTTGAAAAACTTTTGAGTTAGTTTCCATATTTCTGAGAGTACACTTAATTTATATAAATGCTTAATTTTCTTTTAGCCAAGTAAATAGAGCTGTCTACAAATTAATTTTGGCAATACCATTCTGAGGTAGAAAAAATATTACACATCTATAACATACATACACAGACGTAGATAAACATGCAGACAAATACAAACAGAAATCTTACAGTTCTTGTTTTAAAAACTTAGCCATGAAGAGTATGATAATGCAAAACTCACTTCTTCATAAAAGAATAATTTGGTCCAAATTATGTTTCTGGCAATGGAATAAGTTAAGGTTAATTGATAAGATGGCTTAAACTCTTTACTAATATTTGTGGAGAAGACTTTTAAGATTTCTTTCATTTGTGTAGTTTCCAAAAAGCATCTTCATTTTTTTCCCCTCTGATAAGAATTAGTTTCCTAGAGAAGACCAGGAGAACATTTATGTCTCAAAAGCACAGAGAAAGAATACAAGTTCTTCCAAGAAGGAATTTTGTTTTCTAAGGCCAGAATTTTTACAGTACCTACAAGCCTTCTGAAATGAATAAGGGAGGTTTGAGGATTGGTAAAAAGGATAGTTTTTTAAAATTTTTTGATTCTTTTTTTTTTCTGTTCTTGTAAAGATTCAATTTGTTTAAGACAAGTCGTACAGGTTGTCCTCAATTTGGGGGAGTGTTTGTAATTCCTCAAAGAATTGGCTTATAACCTGAATGATATCAAGGGTCACCAAAGAAATATATCATCTTTAGTTTGGTTCTTTATGTCAGAAGTTCTTCATCTAAAATAGAAATCAAAAGATTTCCTTGTTCTAGATTTAGAGTTGTTTGTCTTTGGAAAGTTTTTCTTTCCCTCTGGGTACACAATTTCATTTTAGCTTAAGGGAAAAGGCCTAAAAAAAGTTTCTGTCAGGCTCTGAATATCAGCTTCCAGCCAACTTCTGACCATAGAGTTACTTTAAAAAAATCCTGTTGAACATCTTGTTGAATTTTAGCCAAGACAAACAGTAAATATCCCTGGCATTATTGAACAATCCCTTGAATGCAAGCAGCATCCCCAAAAAGGATGCAAAAGATACTACCCTCTCAAGTTCCAGACCCACTCTTAAAAGTAAGAAAAGAAGGACTCTCTTTCCCGTCGCGGCTTGCGTGGAGTCAGTTCATGGGTCTGGGAGACCCGAAAATTGAGAGCTTTGTCGCTCCCCGGCAGCTGCACCTGATGGCTCTGTGGCTGTCACCATGCCACAAAATGAATATATTGAGGTACACCAGAAGCAATATGGCTATCATTTGGATTACCATGAGAAAAAAAAGAAAGAAAGAAGGTCAAGAGGCTCATGAATGTTCAAAGAAGGCAAAAAAGATGGTTGGTCTGAAAGCTAAGTGCTACCATAAATAGCGCCATGCTGAGAAAATACAAATGAAAAAGACTAGCAAGATGCATGAAAAGAGAAACACCAAACAAAAGAATGATGAAAAGACTCCACAAGGAGCAGTACCTGCGTATCTACTGGACAGAGAGGGACAGTCCCGAGCTAAAGTACTTTCCAATATGCTTAAAAACGAAGAGAGAAAGCGGGAAAGTGGGAGGTTCCTTTACCCAAGGTTCATGCCCAGGGAGAAACAGAAGTATTAAAAGTTATTCGAACTGGAAAGAGAAAGAAGAAAGTATGGAAGAGGGTGGTCACTAAAGTCTGCTTTGTTGGAGGTGCTTTACTTGAAAACCACCTAAATATAAAAGACTCATTAGACCAATGGGCTTACGTTTCAAAAAGGCCCATATAACACATCGTGAATTGAAAGCCACCTGCCAATACTTGGTGTAGAAAAGAATCCTTCATCCCCACTATATACAACTTTGGGTGTTATTACCAAAGGCAGTGTAATTGAGGTGAACGTGAGTTGGGCCTTGTGACACAAGGAGGCCCAGTTATTTGGGGCAAATATGCCCAGATTACCAACAACCCTGAAAATGATGGATGCATAAATGCAGTCCTGCTGGTTTGACAGCAGTTTCAGAGAAGTAACTCCTTACAATTACTGAAGACTACACACTGATCAGGAAGACCACCATTACTGTGGTGGTTCTGAATACTACCAAACAGCCTTATGTATCTGCAGTCATCAAGAGAAGTATTTATTCTATTGTGAAAAACATTAATATAGACATTTATTTAAAAAAAAAGAAAAGAAAGAAAAGAAAAAGAAGCAGATAATTCCCCTGAGAGCTGTCAACAATCAGTAGGGCCCTAGCCTCAAATGGAGTGCAACCTGCATTTCAGTTGGCCATATCTAGCTGCAAGTGGAGTTCAACCCATTTTCTTCTGGTTATATCTTTGGGTCCCCAAACTGATCGTTGAGCTGTCTGCATATATAAGAACTGACAATCCATGTGCCCAGGCAGGCAGAAAGTGAAGTCAAGTTCTCAGGACACAAAATAAGACAAGCAAGAAGGCAGTAATTGTCCCTGGGAGAGAAGAGATCAGCAACCAATGGGCAGCTCAGAACCATATTCACAAGAGTCAGGTTTTGGAAAGGGAAGGACAATGTGAAATTTTACCTTCCTTTCTCTACCAGGCACTACAGATATCAAGAGAACTGACATTAGAAAGAATTCTCTCCCTTCACTGGCTTCTGCCAGTTTTCCCACGATCCTACCTGAAGTGAGTGTGGTTTAAAGAAGAAAGTTTAGCTCCATTGTCTACTAGAATTTTGCAAGGTTTTCTGTTAATTTTAATTTTAGTTTCCTCTCAAATGTTTATTTTTTTTCTTTAAAGATTTTATTTATTTATTTGACAGAGAGTGAAACAGCAGGAAAGGGAACACAAGCAGGAGTGGGAGAGGGAGAAACAGGCTTCCCACCTAGTAGGGAGCCCAATGTGGGGCTTGATACGGGGCTCGATCCCAGGATGCTGGGATCATGACCTGAGCCAAAGGCAGACGCTTAATGACTGAGCCACCCAGGCGTCCATCCTTTCAGATGTTTAAGGGAATAATGGTAACAACAGGATTCCTTGGATTCCCATCAAACCTTCGAGGGGTCCATATGGGGGCCTCCTTTGAGGATAGATATGGATGCATTCAATTTCATGTCAAATGATTTGACAAAATCTTGGAGGATAATCTTTTTTCCAGTGTTCAGGAAATAACTGCAAATGGGACACCAATTTTGGGGTCAGTGTTTTGATAATAGACCCATAGGAAGGTACAATGAGAGAGGCCCACGTGTTTTAGGTTTCTGGCCTTGGAGCTGCTGCAATCGTAAGGGCACTTAACTTAGTGGATTTTTGTTTATGGCCTTATGGTCTCTTCAGATGAAGAGACAATTCAGGTAAGGATTAGTAAACTGAGTACTCAGTTTAATAAGGATAAAGGGGAATACTAGAAGTCTTACAGTCTTTTGTTTTGGGTAATTCTTGTGTATTTAATTTTTCATTAGCTTTTTGCAATGAATCGTTCAATAAAGCTATTTTGGAATCTTGAAACCTTTTGGATCCTTCTGCATGCCAATTAAAGTAGGTACCCCATTCTGTTTGTTTGATTTAGGAACCCTTGCTTTCAAGTGAACTTCTCAAATGAATGGTCTTTTCTAATTGGAACATTCTCCATAATGACCATTGTAATTCTAGGTTATTTTAGTGAGATTTTGCCATTTTTGTAGATATCTCCAGCTTCTAGGATCACAGTTCTTAGAAATAAGATAAGTAGGTGTGCTGGGAGATTGAGCACTCAGTTCATTGAACTTGAGAATCTCCTTTCTTTAGCTAAACCTTTGGGTAACTTGGAGCCAGAATAATATCTAACAGTGATGTGTTCTTGTGTTGGGGATTTTGTGGTGTTTTACAGTGTATCTTATTGCACAGAAGAAATTTTCTTGAGATTGGTGAGTGACCCAGTGTCAGTCTAACTCATTCCATGACCAGCATATCCTAGCATGGGAGTCTTAGAGTTATGTGGAGAGCACTCTCAGTTTTTAAATGCTTGACCCATGCCCACCAATTTTGCAGTTTTGGCTTCCAAGATTCCCATTAGCAATAGAGCTAATACTCCTTTCACTTGAAGATTTCTTTCTAGAGGCAGACACTGTTTTGGCTTTTAATAGTCTGACTTATGCCTACTTAGATTTTGATTTTGATGGTCAAAATTGTCTGATTTTTTTGCATTATTTCCCCAAGCCCCCCAGAAGTTTATGCTGTAAGCTTACCTTCAGGCTTTATGAGTCTCATAACAACTGCCACTCAATGTGGACATTGGAATTCCTTCTTCTTGGGTCCTCTAATGGCTGCAACACATGTGGGCTCCCAGTATAACAACCTTACAGGTTCCAGAAACTTTCTAATAACTTTAATAAACCCCAGAGCCTTCCCAGGACCCCAGAACCAGAAAGGGAAAAAAAAAATATATATATATATATAAAGTTTGTTTGGATCAGAGTTTAGATCTGAGAGTGACTTATCCATGGCCTCAGTAACAAGGAGAAGAATACTGAACTCAAAGTGTTGTGCAGACACTGCCTGTGTATCTCCTTCTGCAGGCCATTAGCAGTGAGCTTTGGACCCTATTCCTCATCTCCAAAAGTGTTAAAAAAATCATTAAAGTAGACAATTGAGGTGATACAAAGAAACTTTATTTCTTACTTTATGACACTGATAGTCTCCTTTTACAGAACTTCAAAATGGGGCAGAAGGCAGAAGGCTCTTTTATAGGATAAAGAAAAAAGAACAGGAAGAGAAAAACAGAAAAAGAAAACAACAACAACAACAAAGCTATTGTCTTGGACCAAGTAGTCACCTTTGTTTGGGGTATGAAGGCTCAGAGTTGGTTTGGCGTTGGGGATTGGCTGATTGGTTGACGGTGTTTCTGGTCAAATGGAGCATTTACAGGGAAACAAAAGTTACCTATGTTTCAGTTTGCTGACATGGCACCACAGGCAGGAACGACTCCATCTTGGGCTTAGTTATTTCAACATATTTGATAATCTGAAGAGAAGTTTCAAAGTCAAATTGAATATGCACACATGAAAAATAGAATATGTAGCTTTGTTACATTGGTATACAAATAGGCACAGTTGTGGATGACTTATCATAGAATAACACCATATAAGTATTCTAGAAAAGCCTAAGTCAGAATATGCTTCAATTCTGTGTTTAATGTTCTTTCACATTTTTTAATAAAACCATTCACATTGTCATTTTAATAAGTTATTTTGTTTGGAAAATGTGTTTTTCAGTTATTAGATTTTATATTTAATTGTAATTATATCTGTTTTGGTCCAATAAATAAACTTTTTGAGATATAATTTAATCTATTTACTTAAAAAAATTTGGAAACTCTTCCATTCATTTATTCAGTGAGTATATATTGATCACCAGTTTGGGACAAATTACCTGGAGGGATTAGCAGTTAAGCAGAAGTTTAGGCCCTCACCCATAGCAGGATGGAAAGATATTTAATAATAAATTAAACAGTTTATATATTTATTACAAGGGTGATGTGGTATTTAATAAAGAAGTTCAGGTTTATAAAATAGCGTATAATAGGGAGCTGAAATTTTCTTAAAGGTCAGTAAAGAGTTCCCTGAAATATAGTTTTAATTGAGAGCTCAAAAATGTGTTAAGGGTTAACTTAAAAATGATAGTGATGGATTGGGGCAGGGAAGAGTCTGCCTATAAAACAATCCAGGAAAAAGAAATATGAGGATAAAATTCCTGGTGGAGGAAAAGACTACATTCATTATAGGAATTGAAAAGAGTCAGTATGGTGGTTGAATGTGTCTATAAATTAGATAGATTGATGCTGGAATAGAAGAGAGACAGAAGCCAATTAGGGAATTGTAAATCAGCTTAATAATTTGTCTCTTTATGTTAAGAACAATGAGCAGAAAATATCTAAAGGTTCATATTTATCAGAATTTTTCTTGATGCAGCTGACTTGTCTACACTTCAAACTAGATTAGACATAAAGGGGAATTTATTGATTCACGTTACTGAAAAAGCTCTGATTCATACGTTACTGTGAAAGACTGAATATACAACTGGACAATAGACAGACCATATATAAAAATGAAACTCTGGCCCACAACCTGCAGGAATCTGCCCAGTAAACCAAATCATCTTCGGCAGCAACCAGCCCAGGAAGCCAACCTGCCATAAATCAGACTTGTGGGAGGCCAGAGTTCTAGCTCTACTGACAATCCAGTAACTCCTGCAATATTCAGCCCAAAATCGTGAAGACGTGACGAATCACTAGAAGCTTCCCTAATTTTCTGTCCCCATTTCCAATTTAGGACCAACTACAGAAAGCCAAATATGCACCCCTGACCATTCTAGCTCGTCTGCCTACAGCTTCTCCTTTTCAACACCCTCCATTTAGAGCATACCTGAAGTCTTCCCTTCGGTCCAATATAAAGCTTTCTCACTTCATTGCCTGCCTTTGTGTCTCTGCCAAAATTTAAGTGATGGTGACTGACTTCCTTTCTATAGCAAGTCTCAGTAAATAGCCTTTGCTTTCTCTTATTTGCCTGACCTTCATTTATTTCCACAGCTGGGTTCACTGAATCACAGAAGCTGTCAGTGATCTCTCTTTTTGTTCTCTCCTGATTTTTCCACCTCTCTGGTTAACTTTCTTCTATTTTACTTTCTTTCATAAGACCAAGATGTCCACAGAAAAGCTAGTATCCTAATATCATCCTACAGAGACAAATCACAGATAGAAACTAAATATCTATCTAAAGACCCAAAAGCATGTCCACGGTGATCACAGTCTCATCTTAGGGTACAGGTCCATTCCTGAACCAACAGTAGTTTCCAAGCAGGTGATTTGTTACTGGGGTTTATAAGATGGTTTCTGTATAGGATTATTATAGGAAAAAAATGATGCCTAGCTTTATTTTCAATTTTAGGTAAACAACAAACATGTTTTTAAAAAATGCAAGCAGAACTTGTGAAATAATATATGAAAAATATTTTTTTGTTTACCTCAAGTTCAAATTTTGCTGGGCATCCTTTCTATGGCGTGGCAACCCTACTCACATGGCATGAAAGGCAAAGTTGTCATTAAGTTATGTAACAGACTGTTAGGTTGTTCAGGAACGAATCCAGAAAGGAACGGTGCTAAGCTGAAAAACAGTAATATGTCATTAAATTTTTTAAGTAAGCGAGATATTCACATTTGAAATTTGAAAGAATAAGCCTTGTTGCTGTGTTCAGAGAAACTGGGGGAAATAAGGGAGGATATAGGATATTAATGGGAGACTGTCACAGCAGATCAAATAAACTGTGGGTGGTTGTAGCTGCGATGATGCAACAGGAATAAAGACAAATATATCAGTAGATATATTCGTGGGGCAGTAGAATCAGTAGCAGTTTGGGATTGTTATTTATTAATTAAAATGAGTAAATTTAGTCATATTACAATTAAACTGTTATAATTTAAGGAAATTTAGTATAAGTATGCTGGATGCAAGGTCACCATGCAAATTGAATTATATTTCTATAAAGCAACCATAAACAACTCAAAAGTGAAGTTTAAAAATAGAACATTTAGAGTGACATCCTAATCACAACATGACTAAAAATAAATCAAATAAAATTTGGGTAAGATTTCTTAAAGTAAGATACAAAGCTTTTGAAAATAGATAGAAAATGCTGAACTAAATGCAGATATACTTATTTGTTTTTATTTTATTTAATATAATAAATATATATATTTATTATATATAATAATTATATATATAATATATAATATAATAAAGTTGATATCACCCCCTCCTGAAATTATGATGCAACCTCAATCAAAATTTAAGCAGGTGTTTTTGTGAAAATGTACAAGTTGGTTCTAAAAAAAATACAGAAATACAAGAGCCAAATATAGCCAAGGCAATCTTGAAAAAGTACACAGTGGTTGAATGTACTCTGCTAGATTTTAATACGTATATTAAAGTTAAAGTAGTTCAGAGAATTGGTATTGACACAAGAATAAACAAATAGGTCAATGAAACAGATCTAATAGAGTCTTGAAACAGAATCAAGAACATATGGCTACATTATTTAAAATGAGCTAGCTCTGCAGAATAGTTAAGATTATTCTTTTCAATAAAGTGTTCTGGCTCAATAAAAGTTCAGTACAGGATTGAATTATCCATATGAAAAGCATGAAAAAGTTGACATTTGATTCACCACAAAATCAAAAACAGTAAGTTAGTCTGTAGGTTTATATGTGAAACAAAAAAGAAATAAGATGTGTAGATGATGACATGTATAAAGATATAGTAATTACATTCATGTTAAGAAATACCCAGGGGCGCCTGGGTGGCTCAGTCGTTAAGCGGCTGCCTTCAGCTTGGGTCATGATCCCAGGGTCCTGGGATCGAGCCCCACATCGAGCTCCCTGCTCTGCGGGAAGCCTGCTTCTCCCTCTCCCACTCCCCCTGCTTGTGTTCCCTCTCTTGCTATGTCTCTGTCAGGTAAATAAATAAAATCTTAAAAAAAATAAGAAATACTTGAATAAGACACAAAAAATTCCAAACATGAGACAGTTGTTTGACATAGTAAAATTAAAAATAAAATTAAAATCAGAAGATACCATTAGTAGAATGAAAAAATATGTTATGGAGTAAGAGTAGATATTTGAAACACATAACCAACAACAGGCTTATACCTAGTATATTTTCAAAACAATTCCTACATAAAAGCATTCATACATAAAAGGCAGAGAACAAGTAGAAAAAAAAGACAGATACAAAGCAATCACTGTAAAAAATAATACCTAGTGGCCAATAAAAATATAAAAAGATAACCATTCTGTTCTCTTTCGTTTTCAGTGAAAAGCAACTTAGTCACACTGAGATAACCACCAGAATAGATACAGTTTTATAAAGTTAACAATCTTAAATTTTGGCAAGGATTTGCAGTAACTGGCATTCTCAAACACTTCTGGTGGGAGTATACATTGGTACAAATGTGATTGGTACAAAAAAAAAAAGAAATGTTTATTGTTGCTTACTAGAATTGCAAATGTAAATTATTATGACCCACCAATTTTACTCTTATTTATAATCAACAGAAATCCATGTAAAGTTGCAATGAAAGACATTTGCAAACATATTTATGGGAGTTTTATTTATAACCCAAAATGTGAAATAAGTAAAATGTTCATCATATGGAAATTGACATTAAATTTTGTACATTCATTTTCTATATATGCAAGTATATATATACACATATATATGCACACACATATACATAGCACATATATATAGTACTATGTTTACTATGTTTCTGTATTTCATTTTATACAATGAAAAAGGAGAAAGCACTCCTACACACATACATGCACACACATACCCAGGTACGTATCATAACAAACTGAGTGAAGTAAACCCTACCCGCAAACATATTTGTATAATTCAATTACATAAAAGTCAAAAACAGACCATATTAGGCTATTATTGTAGAATTCAGGATAGTGAGAAATAAGGAATGTTCCAGTATCTATCATCTTATTCCAGTTATGCTACATAGCAAACATGGCTCCAAGATGCCTCTTATTTTTCTTGTAATTTTTTGGATCAGTAGCTCAGAAATGACTAGGTGGTTCAACTCTGATTTCCATGGTTCAGCAGGGTCCACTAGGGTTGGAAGATTTACTTATCAAGGGATTCCTTTACTCAGTTTTCCTTTGGCCCTGCCCCACTCCATTATGTCTCATTCTCCAGGGTTTTATTAGATGGCTTTGACTTACCATAATATGCTTGTCTCAGAATAGTCAAACTTTTTATATGGTAGCTGGCTTCCAAGAAAAAGTCTTCCAAAAGATTAAGAAGTATAAGCTGCAGTTCTCTTATGTCCCTGCTCAGAAGCTGGTACCAGCTTTATTTCTGCCATATCACAATGGACAAGGTAATGATAGAGACTTCTGAAACTAAAAGAAAGGAGACATTGGGTACCTGGGTGGCTCAGTTGGTTAAGCGTCTGCCTTCAGCTCAGATCATGATCCCAGGGGTCCTGGGATTGAGCCCCGCTTCGGGCTCCTTGCTCAGCGCTGAGCATGCTTCTCCCTCTGCTGCTTCCTCTGCTTGTGCGCCCTCTCTCTCTCTCTCTGTCAAATAAATAAGAAATCTTAAAAAAAAAAAGAAAAGAAGAGACATTTAATGGAGGAGGAAGAAGAAAGAAAGTGTATTCCTTTTAATCTAGCATAAGCAGGAACGAGTGGGAAAAAGCTTAAAAGATATTTTTGGAATGCAATTAATATTTTATTTCTATGTTGGAGTAATAGTTATGTAAGTTTGTTCAATTTGTTATAAATCATCAAGTTATAGGCTTAAAATATGGGTTGTGTGTGTATACATATATATTGCTGTATTAAGTTTAAAAAGTTAAAAAAAATCAAGTGCTAACTGAAGTTGTTTTTAATGAAAAAATATTAGACATAAAACTTAATCAGGTTAAAATACTAATTACAAGGATGATGTAATAAGAAAGATTAAACTATTCAGTGAATATTTGATGCCTCCAATATCATAGGCATTTTTTTAATACTAAGACATTTTAAAGATACAGGAGAGAGAAAGAGACATAGAAAGAAAGAGAATTTAGGATCAAAGAAGAGATGAGAATTCATCCCAGTTTCAGGTATAGTGGTAAGAAGTTAAATGAATTTTATCGATTTTTTCTATAAATTAGGGAAAAGTTTGAGTTAATCACTAAAATTCCAAAACTTGATGCAATATATAATAGTACAGATTTGAGAAGCTCATTGACCCCCAAATGGGGCAAATTCTAAGAATTAAACATAGGCATATCACAGATAAACTCTTGAAAAAACAATGATAAATGGAAAATCTTGAAATCAGGCAGAAAAAAGTATATAACATTATCTCAGAGGAATAATCTTCCAATAATTGAAACTACTAATCAAAACTATGTGGCCTAGAAGACTGCAAAAAATGACTTTAACACTGAACAAGAAACAACAAAAAACCTGATTGCAAAATTCTATATCTAGTAAAATATCCTTTAATAATGAAAATGAAATAAATATATATTCCGAAAAAGCTAATCTAAGATTATTTTTGTCACCATACCCACATTTATAGTGAGGGAAATTTTTCAGTCTGAATGGAAATAATACCAAGGTAAACTCAGAGTTTTTAAAAATGAATAAAGAGCCTATCAAAGATAAATTGCCAGGTACATATTGAAAAGACTAGATTTTCTCCTATTTTTTTAAAAAACTACATAGCTACTATATCAAAAATTATAACATTGTCCTGTTGCATTTATAGTATTGTAGGTTAATTAATTAAGTTAAAGAGTATGTAAGTAGGGAGGGGCAGGGGGATAGGGAGGGGCAGAGAGAAAGGGAGAGAGAATCTTAAGTAGGTTCCACACTCAGCATGGAGCCCAGTGTGGGGCTCAATCTCAAGACCGTGAGATCATGACTAAAGTCAAAATCAAGAGTCAGATGCTCAACTGACTGAGCCAGCTGGGTGCCTCTATAGTATTGTAGATTTAATACATGTGCTATTAAAGGGACCATGAAGAATGGAAATATATCTGTATGATTGAAAAGTTTCTATAATTTGTGTGAAACAGTACAATGTTACCTCTCAGTAGACTATAAAATTTGGAGATTCATATCATGCTATCTAGAGCATTGCAAAAATATGTAAGAATACATAACTGAAAACAATGGATATATTAGAATTGAATTCTAAGAAATTCAAAGAATTAAAAAATAAATACATAAAGAGAAATTGAAGAACAAAAGCTAGAATAATACAAAGATAGACCTATATCTAACCAGATCAATCATGGAATTAAATGTTAAGGGACTATATAATCCAATTAGGTTATCAGTGAAGTCAGGTAGACTCAATGGACATTTTTTGCTATCATTTTTTCTTTTTTCCTTCAGTAAATCACAATGTAATCAATATCTGTATTTTATTCATATGAGTGAAAAATTAATACAGTAGTTTATTTACTCTTACTGTTTCATTATTTAAACAATAGTTTATAGAGATTTATGTGGTAGGCAATAAGGCAAACAAACAAAAAAACTCCTTTAAAACTAATCAGTGTTTGTGTCAAAATGGCAGCATATTTCCCCCCAAATTCAGAGTCAATTGCTGGGTGCTCAGCAATTATGCAAACAGCTTGGTGATTTATATTTTTTTAGTCAAAATATAGTAAATAAATAATGCATGTTCTTTACAAAATACTATATGGATGGTAACAGAGTTTTGTACAGAATCACAAGAATCTGAAAATACCTTTCATGTAGTTAACATGAAATAGTTGCAAAGGTAAGCCTGTTGCCAGACAGAGCAATTCCATCCATTCATCTAGTTTGGAGAAAACCTCTTATTTGAATTTCTTCTCAAATTTTGTTCTTTTATGTAGTAATTATGTTTTCCATATTTCTAATGTAAACATTTACTTTAATTTGTACTGATTTTCTTATAATTTGCTCTTCCTCTTTTTGAGTGCCTAGTCAACATCATTGTTGGAAATAAACTAGCCCTTAGAATTCTTATTCCAACTTTGAATAAGTAATTATCATCTTTAGGTAAAATATATGGTCTTTCAGATTTCATCTGCTTGATGCTTTTTGAGATCCTTTATGGTGTAAAATGTAAGTATATATAAAAAGAACTTTAAATTTTGTGTTTTCAGGGTTACCTTCTTAAAATGAAAGAGGAGGAAAATAGTTACCAAGTTTTTACTTTGTGTGTTAGTTACACGTATTGCCTGAATTATTGCTCTAACACCTTGGCATAATGTATAGGAATACAAATTATATTTTTAGGAGATTTTCTTCATCCTACTTACCAGAAAGTAAGACTTCTTTAACTTTATTGTGAGCATAGCCATATAAAATGCCATGTTAATGCCTTAAGAAATGCTAAGCACTACAGTGGTATGATCTCCCCTTATATTTTTTAATACATTAATAATAAGCTATCTGGTGACTCCCTCAATTTATGTTGCTATTGTTTATTTGGGTAGAGTGGGAGCATCAGTTATCAAGGTCTTTATTAAGAAATCAATATTCATTTATTTTAATTTGATAGTGTCCGAAATGTGAGTTTATGGTCAGTTGGCTGATGGTGCTCCAGAGCAAGTTTCAGGTTCTTCAGCTATAGTTTTCTCCTCTTGTCATCATAATATGGTCTCTGATCACTTGTAGGTTCAGATGTTCTCCAAGGACCCTTTCAGGGATGATCTCAATTCTATTTTGATTTCTCCCACTTTGGATAGAAAAGTCAGCAGACAGACTGTATTTCACTCTGGTCCCCAACATATTTTTTAACAAAATATCACTGACACTTATGTGTATTAGAAACAAATAATCTATTAGAAGAGTTTGTCCATTGAAACAATGAGCTCAAACTGGATTTCACCTAGTTTCTGGCAAGTTTCCATGTGACTGTGTCCAGTTAAACTTTTTAAATACAAATATCCGGGTGTATCCATTTTTTTTTCACTGTTTTTCAAACTTCTGCAAGACTTTGTTCACATCCAACCCCTTGAAAAGAGTAGAGTTCATTCCTTCTTATTGCTCATAGTTTGTTTCATTCTTTAAAATTGTAGACTTTTTAGGATGTTTGAGAATGAAAACTTTCCTTTCAATGAAAATCCATCTATATAAGCAAAAGGTATTTTCTAACTCAGTAGGATGTACAGAAGCCCTAAGAACATGTTGGATTCCCTCCGTCTAGTTAACATATTACCAAATAACACACTATGTATAAATTCACCCTTCCAAAAACATTTTTGATAAGCAAAGGCTAGACTATATTTTTTGGGCATTTTTCTTTGGCAGAAAGTGAAACAACAACAACAACAACAACAACAACAAACAGTCCTCACTTGCTGTTGTCTTATCCTGCCAGTAACCAATGAAAAGAGAAATTCCTAAATGGGAATAGTTACATCTTTGGTAATAATAAAAACGTTCAGGCAGAGTGGAATCAAAATATAGTGGGTTTAAAAAAAATTTTTTTTTAACAGAATGGCATTGTGTGAGGAGCTCCACAGACCTAATTCCCACTGAAACAGGTCAAAGTTATTTTTAAAAAAACAATTTGATGTTGTCTCTATTTATTTTTGTCTGCATTAATTTATTTCATCAGAAAATATTATAGTTTTCTATGTACAAGCCTTTCATCTCCTTGATTAAGTTTATTCTTAAGTATTTTATTCTTTTTGGTGCATCACTACACTTATACAAGGTATTTAAAATAGTCAAACCTATAGAAACAAAGAATAGAATGGTGGTTGCTAGGGGCTGCAGGGCAGGGAAGAATAGGGATTTTTTGCTCAGTGGGTACCAAGTTTCAGCTATGCAAGATGACCAAGTTCTAGAGATCTGTGCAACATAGTACCAATCATTAGCAATATGGTATTGTGCACTTTAAAATATATTGAGTATAGATTTCATATTGTTTTTTTTAAAGATTTTATTTATTTATTTGAGAGAGAGAGAATGAGAGAGAGCATGAGAGGGAAGAGGGTCAGAGGGAGAAGCAGACTCCCCGCCGAGCAGGGAGCCCGATGCGGGACTCGATCCCGGGACTCCAGGATCATGACCTGAGCCGAAGGCAGTCGCCTAACCAACTGAGCCACCCAGGCGCCCAGATTTCATATTGTTTTTATCATGCACACATACATACAGACACACATGAACACAAAGGAATTTCTAGAGGTTATGGATAAGTTTAGTACCTTGATTTTGTTGATGGTATCACAGATACATACATATGTCCAAACTCATCAAGATGTATATATTAAATGTATGCAATTTTTGTATATCAATTATACCTCAGTAAAGCAAAAATTTTCAGTCCTCTGAAAATGGTACTAAGGGCTAACAGCAAATTAGACACATTTATTGAAGAAATGTACTAGACCATGCTAATCACAGTGAGAAGTGGTAGCATTTGAACCGTGCATGATCCTCTCCCTGCCTTCCCACTCCCAGCCTAGTGTGATGGAAAATCTGTTCCAGACTAGTGCAGCCCAGAGCACAGGGCTTCCTCTTCTCCTGTCCCCCAGCTGAGGGAGAGAAAACAGTTGTGTAGGGGAGGCAGAGGGTCCACATCATCCTCCTACCCCTGAGCTACCAGTAGCAGGGGCTAAGTTCTGAGTGAGTGAAGCCAAGGGATAAGTTGCTCCCTTCTTGTGCATATCCCCCACTTATGAGATGGATGCTCAAACTCAGGGATGGCGCACATGGTAATACTAGGCCCCTTAACTCACTAACACTGGCTCATTCAAGTGAGGACTCTGTACTAGTAGAGACAATTTTGAGACAGGGAAACTGAAAGACTCCATAAAAATCTGTTTTAATTTTTTTCCTTTTCCTACTTCTATTCTTGCTAGGACCTGCACCCCTACTCTATTTTACACATACCTCATAATGCAGATAGCATATATCCTCCTTCTAATGGACAAGGAGTTAAATGATTTCTCTAGAATAGATAATATTTAAGGAAGACCAGGTGAGAATGAGGACAATGTGTATTCTAGACCACCAGCACTAGACATCTTGCTGCCAAGGCCCCCTAGATCCAAGAAATAACACCTGGGCCCTCGTCTTTGTTCTAACTGGTTCCTGGATACCTCAGGGGACAGGTACAACAGATGACCATCCTCAGTAAAAACCCCCAGATCCTGAACAAAGACAAGACTCCCTCCTTTCCTTTTTGAGTCTCCCAGACATTCTGTGTCTGCTCTCTATGTATATTCAATAAACTCTGCTCTCACTCCCTGTTGGCTTGCATTTGATTTCCATCCTTCGCGAAGCCACAGACCCTCTTGGCTGATCCTATGGGACTCCCTCGGGGTCCTCTGGACCCAGCCTGCTGGCATCAATTTGAGAAAAACACCCAGTATTGCCCTGGCCCTTTTACTGAGCCCCAGCATGCAAAGCACAAGACTGCTATTGTCCCCACCTCCAGCTCCAGAGCCATGGGTCAACAATTTTGTGTAAGTAGATTTTACACTATAGGAAACAGACTTTACTAGTATATTCCAGCCTGTCAGTAAACAAATAAGCAAACAGTAGTAACAGGTGAGAAGGAGCAGTACCCAGTGCTACTACAATATGTCACCTAAAGTGTTTGCTTTCCAACAAAAAAAAGGTTTGATTCATGAATACTCATACAAAAAAAGAAAGTCTGACCCTCACACGGGTAGAAAAAAAGACAGTATAAATTACCTGTGAGATTAACTCGTCCTCTTTAGTCAAAGAAGACTTCAAAATAACCATGAAAAATATGTTTAAAAAAATAAATCATGTTTTGTAAAGGAAGTGATGCTGACAATGCCTCATCAAATAAATACCAATAAATAGATTGAAATCATGTAAAAAGCAAACCAAATGGAAATTGTAAATTTGAAAAGTAAAATAATGGAAATGAAAAGTTTACTAGAGAAGTTTGACAGTAGCTTTGGACTGGCAGGAAAAAAATGAGCACACTTGAAGGAAAATCAATAGAGATTGTGCAGTCAGAGGTACACACACACACACACACACACACAAAGAATGAAGAAAAATGAACCTAGCTTCAGAGAAATGTGGGGCATCATTAAGCATGCCAGCACACATGCAATAGGAGTGCCAAAAGGAGAGAAGAGAGAAAAAGAAGCAGAAGAAATACTTCATGAAAACTTCCCAAATTTGATGAAAAGCATTAATCTACACTTCCAAGAAGATTGACAGATCCAAGTAGAATAAAGCAAACACATCATGTTAAAAATTGTGAAAGCCATAATAAGAAAAAAATTTGGAAGTAACAAGGGAAAAATGACTCATTACTTACAAATGATCCCCCATAAAAATAAGACCTAACTTCTTATAAAAAGTAGTGGAAGCAGTGGGAAGGCATAATCAAAGTCCTGCAAGAAAAAACTGTCAACAAAGTATCTTGTATCCATTAAACTAAAACCAAAATAAAAGACATTCCTAGCTATATAGAAAGTTACATAATTTGTTGCTAGTAGAGAAATATTACAAGAAATGCTAAAGGAAGTTCTTCAGGCTGAACACAAGTAACTTCAGACAGATATTCAAATCTACAAACACAAAAAAACGAAGAGAACTAGTAAAGGTAACTATGGAATTATAAAAGACAGTATAACTGTATATTTTTACCATAATTGATTTTAAATCAATTTAATAAAACTAAATATAAGTGTGTGTGTGTAGGGTTACTGGGTGGCTCAGTTGGTTAAGCAACTGTGTTCAGCTCAGGTCATGATCCTGGAGTCCCGGGATTGAGTCCCGCATCAGGCTCCCTGCTCAGCAGGGAGTCTGCTTCTCCCTCTGACCCTCCCCCCTCTCATGCTCTCTCTCTGTCTCATTCTCTCTCTCTCAAATAAATAAATAAAATCTTTAAAAAAAAAGTGTGTGTGTGTGTATATATATGTAATTGTATGTATGTATATGTAATTGTATTGTTGGACCAGTCACAGCTTATGCTGTGGCACTGTTAGAGCAATGGTATATTGGGCTCAGTAAATGACAGCAAAGGATAACTCAAATTCACAGGAATAAATGGTGGGAACTAGAAATGGTAAATAAGAAGGTTAACAATACGAACACTCTAAATATATTACTCTCTTTTCTTCTTGTAATGTCTTTAAAAAGTATACAAATATAAGCTATACCTATCATGATGAACATAGTATAATGTATAGAATTCCCTTATCACTATGTTGTACATCTGAAACTAATATAACATCATATGTCAACTATACTTTAATAATAACAACTTAAAAAACATGATAAAGTAATAAAAACATGTTTTATGTATTCATATTTCTAACATTTATAATATATAATTATATTTATATTTCTCATAAATGTTTATAATTTATATTATTTATAATTATTTTATTTGTATTTATAATAATGTTTATTTAGCTTACATTTATCATATAATTTATATTTATTTAAAATATTTATAATAATAATAACCCAAAAAAGAAGTGGGGAGAAATAGAGCCATGCAAGAATAATGTTTCTGAATCTCACTGACTTACATTAAATCAATATAAATCTGAAATAGATTTTGATAAGTTAATATATACATATAAATTCTAGCAACTACTAAGGAAGTAAGCAAAATATGTATAGTAAATCAGATTTTTTGAAGCTGAAGGGGTTCTATTTTATAGAGTACGTTGCTGTTATTTTGCTTTTCAAATTACATTTCAAAATTCATCCTGAAGCACGAAAATTTTCTCATTTCTCCATATTAAGGATTTCCCTAAAAACTGCCTTTAGTTATTAGTAGCCCAGCAAATAGCATTCCACAGGGTAAAACAGAAATCTGCCTTGAAAACAAATCTCAATTTCCATTCTAGAATGCAAGGACTGCTTTTGTTTCCCAGATACTATTTTTTTTTTCAAGCTTCAAAGTTTATTATCAAGAAAAACCCACTAGAATGACTAAAATTCAAAGAATGAATGATAAGTGTTCTAAAATATGTTCAGTAGGTGCATTACTAGTGTAATTGTTTTAAGAATATAAATTGTTATAAGCATTTTGGAGACACATTTGGCAATAACTATTTAAGGCCAATATATGTAAAACCTATGGTCTCAAAAAACTTACTCCCAGATATATCTCTAAGTGAAATACATAAGCATGTACACTAAAACACATATACAAGAATGTTCAAAACAATATTCATAAAGCTTCAAAATGGAAACATTCAAATTCCTGTTGTCAGAAAATTCAGAAATAGCAAAATGAAGATCACTAGATCAGTAAAACAGTATTTATTAAGAGTTTATTGTAGGTATAAGAACAGTTCCTGAACTGGGATCATCCAAACCCCAAACTGATATGAAGCTTAGAGGCATGATATTACAGGAAGGCTTATAAAGGAGAAATGAGGAAGTTGCTTAGCTTTTACAATGATTGGTTATTACAATGGGGTTTCCATATGGCAGGGAATTGGTTAAAAGTGATTATTTCATATCATTTTTTAAAAGGATGACTTAAGTTTATTTTATGACTGTTAGAGATATTTACAAGAAATAACCGAGTTAAGTTATGCTATGTTGACGAAATAAGCTAGAGTTAGCTTTGCTTGAGGGGCTTAAATAGTTTTGTCTGCTCAGGGAATTCTCAAGTCTGATCTACATGTTTTATTTAATTTTAACACTATCAACAGTAGAGTAGATTAAAACAATAGCTGAGATTTGTACAATTAAACGTGATTCTGAAATATAAAAGAACATCATAGATGAATCTCAGTAACATAATTTGCCTGAATAAAGCCAGGCAGAAAAGAGTACATACTGAGATTACTATGTTTATAAAATGTTCAGAATAAGATAGTAGTTAGGACTGCAGGGAGGTAATGATAGACAGGGGATAAATTAATATGTATAGGGTGAGTAGAAGTAGGTACATAGGTATTATAATTTTGTAAAAATTCTTCAAACTATGTACTTAATATATGATTATGTTACAATATTTATGCTATAGACATTATATAAATGTTATATAAACATTATAAATAAAAACTTTTGAATATATGATATTACCTCTATTAGGCATACTAGTGTCTTGAAATTTAGTTTCTCATTATTCTTTTTTTTTTTTAAAGATTTTATTTATTTATTTGAGAGAGAGAATGAGATAGAGAGAGAGCATGAGACGGGGGAGGGTCAGAGGGAGAAGCAGACTCCCCGCCGAGCAGGGAGCCCGATGCGGGACTCGATCCCGGGACTCCAGGATCATGACCTGAGCCGAAGGCAGTCGCTTAACCAACTGAGCCACCCAGGCGCCCCTAGTTTCTCATTATTCTTGATATAGCCTGGAAACAAATCTTAAAAAGGAAAGTGAGACAATCTATTGTATAGAAGGAGAAAAAAGGCATAAAGTTTTAGTTAATAGTAAAAAAAAATTGTTAAGGAATAAAATCAGCAGAAAGTGGCCAGTTCAGTGACTTACTGTAATTATGTTATAATGAAGAAAAATGTGCAAATTAAACACACAGCCCATAGAGACCCCATACATAATTTAATAAATTACACATTTAAGGAAGAATAGGGAGAAACAAAGGTGGCTTTTCCCCCCCTCATTCATCGCTTCAAATACAAATACTTGTTAATACCCTCCTATTTTCTTGCAAGTATTCTAGATGCTAGAGATATAACAACTGTTAAAAGTGGCTTTATTCTATCTCTCAATCCCTGACTATACCATAGTCATATCTTGCAGATGGCACTTCTGCCCCATGGCCCTATTTTTCAGTCTTCCGCTTCTTGGGCATCTTGATGGTTGTGCGTTGGGTAAGGAAACGTTTTTATAATACCCATACTTTTGGCTTCTCTGATTGAAGACTAGTTTTTCTCCTTTGATGAAAAATGTCTTCTTCTCCCCTGAATGGGCACTACTTAACTATATTTCTTTGAGGAAAAAAAAAGTATGTCTACCATTTTAAAATATCCCTGTAATAAACTAAGAAATACATGGTTCTAGTTGCAGAATCTCTAATGAAACCACATCACAGGCAAACATGCTGGCTTTGACAGAGTCCATCTATACCCCCATCAATGTAGTTTCATTTTCTAGATCCATAGACCTTGGATCACCAGTATTTGGCCAGTATTCCAAGCTACTGACTCCCTGTGCAGTCCTCCTCTGTAAGTAGTCCCAATCCTTCAAAGTAAAAACAAGAGTGGGGAGGATATTCTGAGTTAAAGACTCCCTGGATTACTCTGAATTCCAAAGAGAGTATTGGCAGAGATAGCATCGATGTTTTCCCAATTCTCCATTTTTAATATTTAAAGTGTCACTTATGAAGAGTGACCCATGAGAAGTCTAAGTGGGGAAATCTGGCCACACAAATACATGGTGGATTCCTTAACATTACACTGACTAAAACCTTCCCATGCAGGAGAAGCAATAGGGCAAGACAGGAAATCCCCTATAGCCCACAGGTTCTCTCAACACATTTAAGAATAGGTCACATTCTTCACCTATGGATGGCATTATTTTATGTGGAAAACTCCATCCAAACTTTCCTTCATTCCTTCTCCAAAGATGCAAATAAGTAGATCCTATGTAGTCAATGCTCAAATACAATTCTCTTCTATTTGCATGAAATTTTTCTCTTTGTAATTTCATTACCACCCAATGGGGTTTCTGTTACCAAGAATGTAGGAGTCTTGATCCACTCTCTAATTCAATCAGACAGAAATAACACTGGGATCTTGGTAACCCACTCTTGTGTAGTTAAAATAATCCATTCTAACCCACACCTTTGCCTCTTTATTCCCTTCACAGTCTGTCTCTCTCTCTCTCTCTCATCTCCACCCTCTGCCTTGTCTCTTTCTGTCTTGTTGATCTGCAAAAGTTTCTTCAAAAAATATTCATTAAATCTTCCTACTTCCACTAAGTAAACGTGATCCCTTTCCATCTCCCTATTGCCTGTATTTCTCACTTACAAATAGTTCTCTTTCAGGAATAGCAATTTTATATCATATTCTCTTCCTAAATTATACTTCTTTTTCATATAAAATTATATCTTGAAATATAGAACATGTAAGAAACAATGTGTGTTTTAACATCAAATGTGTTTTTAAAATGAGTAATTATATTCAGTCATTCAGTAGTTTAAGAACATATTCAAATTGAATTAAACAAATTTTAAGTTGAATAAAATAAATTCAGTCAACTAGATACAGAGTTCTGGCTTACAGTGGCTTTGGTTTTATGTCTGTCTATAATTGTGATTCATTGTGTGCAATTGGATCTCATCCAGTTTGGGATGCTCAACTCCGCTTGCATTCTTGGGCACCACTGTCCTCCTCCATGAAAGTAATTTTCCATTTCTCTGCTATAATTAAGCACAAGACATTTCTTGTGCATTTAGAGAAATTTTCATTTCATTCAAGCTCAGGTTGAGTTAGAGGCTACTATTCTAGAAAACACAGGATTAAATGGGGCTCCCTAACTATTGAGATGGTGATATGGCCAGTGTCTTTTCTAGAAAATACTACAACTAAATGTACTGATGGGATTATTTCACGATAACCAGGAAACTATGACCTTGGCTAAATATTCAACACACGTTTTAACAAATGGATGAAGATTCAAAAAGTATGTAAATGATCTACAAGTTTTCTCCTCTGCTTATGGATTTCATAAAAATATTATTATTAAATTTTCCAAATATAATGGTTTCATAAAAAGAGATTTTAATGACTAAACCTTATAATCACACCATGAGTCTTCATCTAGCCTGTGAGCTGGCCAAATAATTCAAACCAGCTTGTTGAAAGAGTCCTAAATAATAAAAAACAGTGAAGGTAAATACATTTTTAAAAAAAATTGTAACTATTGTATTTTTATCTTAGAGTGGACTTGAACATTAATTTCAGATTAAGGGCTAAATAAAAAATACAGAATAATGGAAGAAATAGACCAGTTGACAGTTTTTTTCCTATTAAGTTTTTTTATGTTCTCTGGCTGATCCTTATAATGTTGTCCAGTGTTTTTTTTTTTTTCCGAAAAAAGTTGCAATCTATAATAGCCAGATAAATATGTCCAGAAATTTTGTTTATTCCTAATATAATACCCTATATTTTTTCTGCCAGTCAGAATAAAAAAATCCAATAGACATTTTTCTCTGGTTTAATAGGGAAATTTTTTTTAGCATTAGAATTATTTATAAATTTCCATTATAACATTTAAGGAATGTTAAATCAAGTCATACATAAAAAATAAAGTATTATCCGATTATATAAATTCTAAAACTGTTGTAGAACTATTTAGAAATTTGTTTAAGGACTTAGAAGAAAAATAAATTCCAGGGGCAAAATTTATATTACAAAGAATTATCAACATCAACTTTGACCTTTCTTTCCTGTATTTTAAAAAATTCAGGATTACTTTAAAAATGTTTTCAATCTCCTTGGTTTGGTAGCAGTATCTTTTAGTTAATTCTGAATGATTTTCATACCTGAATCCTACTCTACACCATTTCTCTCCCCAGTTTTCTGGCTTAGAGTTCTGTGCACAGAAAGGTTAATCACTAAATGAAAAATGAAACTGTATTTGCTCTTAGGCAAAAAGCTGCTCACTCAACAGTGGATGATTTGGTACCATAGGCCGCTTTGTCTATTGGTTTCGCTTTCCATGGTTTCAGTTACCCACATTCAACCATGGTCCGGAAGCTGATGATCCTCCTTCTGATGAATAGCCAGAAGGTCAATAGCCTAATTCGGTGTTACAAAGTCTACATCATTCACCTCATCTCATCTCATCACATAGACAGTTTATCATCTCACATCATAACAAGAAGGGTGAGTACGGTACATTAAGATATTTTGAGAGAGAGAGACCACGTTCGTAATTTTATCCCAGTCCATTGTTACGATTGTTCTATTTTATTATTAGTTATTTTTGTTAATCTCCTCCTGTGCCTAATTTATAAATAACACTTGATCATATGTATGTATGTACAGAAAAAACATAGAGTATATATAGGGTTTAATACTGTCTGCAATTTCAGGCATTCACTGGGAGTCTTGGATATCCTGCAGATAAGGGAAGAGTACTATAAATTGCTTTGTACATGTTTCAGAACTGAAAGTGAAAGTGAGAGTACCTATCTCTTTTCAAGGTGTGGGCATATTTAAAAATAAAGAGGGTGCCACTCAGGCTCATTTGGTTAAGCGTCTGCCTTTGGCTCAGGTCATGATCCCAGTGTCCTGGGATGGATCCCCACACCTGGGATGGAGCCCTTCATTGGGCTCCCTGCTCAGCAGGAGTCACTTCTTCCTCTCCCTCTGCCCCTCCCTCCTGCTAGTGCTCTTTCTCTCTCTCTCGCTCTCTCTCAAATAAATAATAAAAATCTTTAAAAAAAAAAGGAATAAAGAGGGTAGACTACTGAACCCAAGAGAGCTTTAAATTTAGCTATTTTTAGGTATCTTCTTACCTTCTTTAATTCAGTTTTGCCGTGACCAGAGAATAATGTATGATTTCAATACTTTTGAATGTATTGACACTTGTTTTATGTGCAGTATGTGTTGTATTTTGCTTTTTGTTTAATGTGCTCTTAAAAAGAATAAGTATCCTCAACAATCATTTTCTCATTAAAAAATGTATGTTACAATTGAAGGGTAGTGTTTCATAAGTATCAGTTACTAATTATCATTAGGTTAAGATGTTTGATAATGTTCAAATCTTTTATATTCTTTTTTTTTTTTTTTTTTTTTGAGAGGGTGGGAAGGGCAGAAGGAGAAGGAGAGGGAGAATTTAGGCAGGCTCCGTGCCCAGCACGGAGCCTGACATGGGGCTTAATGTCACAACCCTGAGATCATGATCTGAGACAAAATCAAGAGTCAGACGCTTAACCGACTGTGCCACCCAGAAGCCCCCATTTTTATTATTTTAATTGCTAGTTGTTCCTCTGGGGATTACAGGGCAAATCCTTAATTTATTACTGTCTGTCTTAAACATACCTACTTTGAAGGATTAAGTAATCTATCCCAATTATTCTATGGTTTATATTTTTCCAATATTGACTTCAGAATCTATGTGTTACTACTAGCCCATATTAGGTGAATGTGTTCAATAACCTAAAACTCAGTTGAAAGGAATCTCTTCTGAAGAAGTTAATTATGCTATTATTATCAGCTTTTTCTATACTCTGGGAAAAAAAACCTGAGTGAGGCTATTGACTTTTCCCAAGTCTGTGCCTTCTGAAACACAATGAGAATAATGATCTATGTCCATAAAATCTTTATGAAGACAGTATTTTCTCAGATTTTAATTTCTTGAACTCTGGCTGTTCCTACACTATTCAAGTGGTAGTACATGACTTCTATTCAATAACTGGTTTAATTTTCTATCATAGTCACACATAGAAAAAAAACAGATTTTGTTAAAATTTGCCCAGTATTAAGAATTGCTGTTAAATTTTCCTGACTTGTAGATATGTTTCAGAGGAATATTTTTTCGAGTTAAATTTTCTGACTCCAAAAGAAATCTGTTATTCCTTTCAGTCTCCATGGAAGGATACCAGTCTTTACTTTCTTCAGTCCATCAGTACCTCCTAAGGTAAGGGAAGAATTTCTCTTTATACCCGTTTTGTGTTCTCTGTGATTTGTGGTGTGACATTGAAATGTGATTCTTTTTTGATGCAGAATGCCTTTTGTGTCAGAAAAGCCAAACTAGCAACCACTGCCTATGCAGAAATGTTTTGTAGTTCTTTTGTTCCAAAAAGTAGTTCTTGTTCTTGTTTAGTCACTTGGTCTTAAAAGAAACTCCATGATGGCAGGGATTTCTTGTGGTAGGCATATTCCTTTCTAATAGCAATTTCTTTCTCTTTAAATATCAGATGTTTTAGGACTACCATTGCATTGAGAATAAATGTTTATCAAAGACAAACTCACCAGTATCAGAGGAAAAGGAACTAATCAAGAATGAGTAAATGTGCCCTTGCTACTATCCTGTAGTTACCTGTAGGTATCCAGGCTTCATCCATGGCTGTAACAAGGATCATATTATTTTATAGAAAAAGAGTACAGAAGTGATGGATGACCTATGTCTTAAACAAAATCCTCTTTTTTTTTTTCAATTGCAGCAGCATGAAATAGAAAAAAAAATGGAGTTAGGATAAATAGGCTATTGTAATGGGTTGAATTCTGTAGAAGTCCATTTACTACAATTATTGTAGATGTATTCTCTCTCTCAAATGTATCACTAAATATGGAGTCAAACTGAGTTAATTGTCAGGTTTCCCTGTATGTCTTTAAATTGGAAAAAGGTGATATTGGTGGAAGAGAATAAAGAGGACAAAAAAAACAAAACAAAACAAAATATTAAGCCTTTTCAGAGTTTCCTCTTTTCTTCCTTTTTTTCCCTAAAATATATTAGTTTGAAAAAATTGACAATCTGTAATTTTTACACAGTGCACCCTTTCTTTTGCAGAATCATAGATACACAAAAATAGCTCAAAGTAGAAATAAGATCCAACAAGAGAAAGACTTGGGTATTTGGGAAACATTTAATTTGGGCAGTAATAAGAGTAGGAAGAAAAGAAAAGAAAACGTGGCCAGAGAGTCTGGCCCAAGCTCTTCACATGTCCATGCTGTAGGACATATGACCACCTATAATAATGATAGAAACTGTTAATTAAGGGGAAAAAAATCAAGTCAAGATCTGTATGTGAGACCATGGTAGAGGTTGGATAAGAAGAGAATTAGACACTTTCCTCAGAGACGTACCTACACCCTCAAAACAATCTCACTCAAACCCTATAATATACTTCAGACCCTTCTTCATAAAAGCTACTAATTATTGGAATAGATTGTTTTTTACTACATTACGAATTCTTTTTTATCTTGAAAAATCATGAAACATTAGTGGAAATACATCCAGATATCAAGAATTAGCTGATTACTTGTGCCATTAATATTTCTGTGGCAAAACCCAGATTCCTTTCACTAACAGAACTGCAAAATAATGTAATCTAATGCCTAATGGAAAGGGAGGGTGGCACCACTTATCACGAGTGATCTTACCATAAGATAGACACACACACATGCACACACATGCACACACATTCAGGGAAGTGTGCACAACTGTCTTTGAGCTCAAGATCTTAATGAAGCTTCCAAACATTGCAGGTTCCACAAGACAATGAGGTTTAAGGATGTAGTTATGTCACCCTATTTATCCTGTTCAGTGCATCCACTAACTCTTCAGTTGCTATGAGGCCTTTAACCGTCAACAGCTTGTCAGCTGCATAGTTGCAGCTCTCCAGAGAGGTCATCAAGACTAATGATGTATTGTATGGTGACTAACATAACATAATAAAATAAAATTTAAAAAAAAAGAGAGAAGGCAAGTTTGCCTTTCTTGGACCTTTTCATTCCTCTTTTAATACTCCGTTTTTCTCCCCTTTGAGGTAATCTCTTCTAAATCATTAAATATGGCTTATTATTCATTTGATTCAATCTTCAAGCCTTTCAATTCCGTTCCAGTTTTGTGATGCCACAATTGAACTCCTTAATTTTTTCCTACTTCCCAGGCGAAGAGAGCCTTAGAGGTTTCCTCTGTCTTTGCACCTAATCATGAAACATTTCTTTTCTTTATCCTGGTTTTGATAGATTAGACTCCAGAAAGTACAAGAATGAGAAAACCACCATATTTGTGCGAGAATCTGTACAACTATAATCTCTATTTGTGATGAACCTAGTGGGATGAAGTATCAAAATTACCATCAGTTGTTCCCCATTGGGAAGAGGCAAAAAAATATAATAAAAAAGTTTCTGTAGAGCAGTGCCATCTTACATGTTGATGGGAAACACATTACCAGAGTTGAAATGTGGCTCAGAAGCAAGAAAATATCAAGTTTTTCTAGATAACTAGTTGACCCAGGCACATTTTTTTCATTTAAAAAAAATTAGGTAACAATCACTTTATAACAAACTGGAGATACAAAGTTTAAAATACATAATTCAGGGCGCCTGGGTGGCTTGGTCGTTAAGCATCTGCCTTTGGCTCAGGTCATGATCCTGGGGTCCTGGGATTGAGCATCGGGTTCCCTGCTCAGCGGGAAGCCTGCTTCTCCCTCTCCCACTCCCCCTGCTTGTGTTCCCTCTACCTCTGTGTCTCTCTCTCTGTCAAATAAATAAAATCTTTAAAAAATAAAATAAAATACGTAATTCCTCTGTTGAAGAAGTGGAAAGTCTCTGACTACTGTAGTTAAGATTCAGTTCAAGTAGGAGAGAGGGAGAGAGAGAAAGAGAAAGCTCTTTTATAGCCAATTATACTAATCTTATGTGCCTTTCATTTTATGTTTATTCCACATGAAAATTCATTGTTTGATTTACTTTTGAGATAGCAAGAAAATTTGAAAGCATCACTTTAATTTATTGGTGCAGTAAATAAATAATGTTGTTTATTACGTTATAACCAAATTATAAATTAAACAAAGTTAATTATCACAAGAACAAGAACATTTAAATTGGAATTTTAGGGACATCACGGGTCTATCAGTACATCTTCATAGGAAGTCAAACTGGAGACAGAAAGGTACTGGCTGACTATAAATTTAAAATGAGACAAGAATTATATGATTCCAAAGCAGGAGAGATGATTATAGAGACAATATTCATGAGGGTTAAGGATCTTGGAGTTGGCACAGGTTACAGTGAGTTCAAATATTGATTCTGACACTCTCTACCTGTGTTGCTTGGAGAAGATCATTCAGCTGCTCAGTGATTCATTTTATATACCTGTACAGTGATTATTATAAGAGCACCTACCTACAGGGTTGTTACAGAGGTCAAAGCAGCTTAGACTAATTCCTCTTTCTTACTAAGAGCCAGGCAGCTAATGCTATCAAGTTATAATATCCTGACACTTCCTTTTCTACAAATGTTGTCGCTCAGAGACCATCATTGTTGAGTACATGGGCCAGGAAATTTCTTCCTTAATGGTGTTGGAGACCAACTGTTAACTTGGGGCTTCACAGCTTCGTTTTACTAGCTTCCCTTACTGCCACCTTATTCACTTCACAGGCTTCAGAGAAGCAAAAACACAATAATTAAGTTTCGGTTAAGTAAGTTGCCTTACATTTCAGTTCTAGTTTTCAGAGATTTTACCCAGGAGACTGTAAGGATGTTTTCGGTGTTCTCAAAATTGTCAGTTTTCAGATTTACATATAACAATTGCGTTTACTCTCAAAGTATGCAATTAATGCCCATTAAATTTGGATTTAAATCTGAATTGGGAAACCCTACTCTCATTGATTGAAAGGTTTTGAATTATTTTTTCATTTCCTAGAAAGAACTACATTACTTTAAAACTAAATAAACCTATGAGTGATTTTAGTCCTAAAATTTTGATTTTGCTTGCATCACTGATGGTAAAGTATTATGTTGATATATTTGAGGGGTTTATAAATTAAGTCCAAGATATGCACAGGATAGAAATTGGCATTTATTACTCTTTTAATGGCCTGATCAATATAATAAATCCTGCCCATTAATAACTAGATACATCCTGCATTGTACAATTTGTGTTGATGGCATCATTATGGCTGTTAACTGTCAATGATTTTATTTATTCAAAATATGTCCAGGGAATCATGGGAGAAATTTTATTATCGATTTGATACAATTCAGTTTCTTTCAAAAATGTCAGTATTTTGTATTCAGTTTAGAGTTCCTACAAATGCATTTTCTGCACATAGTTACTATGAATGACTTATTCTCTGAGGCTTACTTGGTATTTTATGTGAACAATAAAATAAGGTGGTGTTCTTGGTATCTTCCTCCCATGATATAGTAAGTATAAGATGAAGTAATCTAAGCCTGTGAATAAATCCTCAAATGATAAGTAGAAATGAAATACAGTTGACTTTGGAACAATGCAGGGGTTAGGGGTCCCAACCCACATGCAGTTGAAAATTTGGATATAACTTTGGCTCCCCCAGAACTTAACTACTCATTGCCTACAGTTGACCTTATGATAGCATGAACAGTTGACACACATTTTGTATATTATATGTATTATATACTGTATTTTTACCATAAAAGTAAGCCAGAGGAAAAAATGTTAAGAAAATCATGAGGTGAAAATCGTTTACCGTAGTGTACAGTATTTATTGAAAAAAAACCAGTGTGTAGGTGGACCCACTCAGTTCAAGCATGTCCTGTTCAAGGGTGAGTTATACTCCACACTATGGTTCTGTGGCCTCCTGTGCAATTTCTCTGTTGGAGCCCACAAGGCACTGAGTTTCTACCACATCAGGTGTATGTCTAGTCCTCATATGACTCTTAGGGACACTGAGACAGGCTATAGAAATGATGGAAAGAATTGGCACATCTATAGACTACTTTTGATTTTTATCATTTATCATTATAAAATAACTGTTTCCAATAAATTTCACAATCACAACCTCTTAGTTCATTTACTTCGGTTCATTCACAATTCATAAATATTGTTTGTGTGCCCTGTAAATTTACCTTCTTGAGGACGTATATTATTTTATCAATGAAAAAAAAGTCATACCCACATTCCTGAGAAAAATTTAAAGCAATGTGTTTGTTTGATGATGATATTAGTATTTCTGTATAGTTTTTATTTTCTCTAACTAAAGTCACAGTAAAAAGCTTTACCATTTGTAATATAAAATTTGTAATCTTAATATAAAATTTACACTTTAGAATTTAGGCTATGTCAGAAAAAATATTATGGACAGTAGACCCTAGGGTTAATAAGTTATAATAATTTCATTTCTTAGTTTTAGTAACTAGTTATTCTTACATTGTAGAAATAGTTTGGAAATTAAAGAATGTAAGGAGGGAATGTAGTAAATTTTGTTGTAGCAGAGGAAAGAAAAATATATTGTGTAGATACTGAAATTTCTCAGAAGGACCTCAGAAATGACCTGGTAACTCCATAGTCTCCCAGATAAAGGGTAATGAGACATCAGAGCAGACTTACCAGCTTCTCCAAAAAGTCACTGTATTTTAAATTCCATCCTCATCTGAATGCTATATAAATACCAGATTTTGCCTCTTAGGCGAATTGCTAGTGCTCTAAATTTAAGCCTTTTTGTTTTTCTCTTCTAGTCATTTCAAGATGTGGATATTTTAGAATGCCACACATAGAGAGCTTGAAGATTTCATAAATGAAAGATATTTTATTCTGATGGAATTTATTTTATTTAAAGATTTATCAATGTATTTTAGAGAGAGGGAGTGAGAGCAGGGGAAGGACAGAAGAAAAGAATCCCAAGCAGACACCCTGTTGAGCGTGGAGCCCAACCTGGGGCTCCATCTCACAAACCTGAGATCAGGACCTGAGCCGAAATCAAGAGTTGGTTGCTCAATGGACTGAACCACCCAGGTGCCCCGGGATGAAATTTATTTTAGAAGTAATGTGTGCACAAGGAGGTTTAATCTTTGGATACCTTACCTGTGGTTTCTAAATCATATATATGATATGGACATTGATATGATATGGATATAGATAAATCATATGTATATATATATGAACTCTGAAGTTTTCATATCTTGGCTATTGTGAATAATGTTGCCAAAAACATGGGGTGCTATATCTCTTTGGATTAGTGTTTTTGTTTTTTTCAGATAGATACCCAAAGTGGAATTGTTGGATCATATGATAATTCTATTTTTAACTTTTTGAGAAACCTCCACCCTGTACTGTTTTCCATAGTGGCTGCACCAATTTACAGTCCCACCAGCAGTGTATGAGGGTCTCCTTTTCTCCACATCCTCAGCAACACTTGTTATTTTTTTTTATTTTTTGATAATAGCCTATCTAACAAGTGTGATATGATAACTCATTGTATTTTTGATTTGCGTTTCCCCAGTTAGTGATATTTAACATTTTTCTTGTGCCACTTGGCCATCTGTATGTCTTCTTTGGAAAATATCTATTCAAGTCCTCTGCCCATTTTTTAATTGGGTTATTTTTTTTTGCAATTTTTTAAAAAATTTTTTATTGTTATGTTAATCACCATACATTACATCATTAGTTTTTGATGTAGTGTTCCATGATTCATTGTTTGTGAATAACACCCAGTGCTCTACGCAGAATGTGCCCTCTTTAATACCCATCACCAGGCTAACCCATCCCCCCACCTCCCTCCCCTATAGAACCCTCAGTTTGTTTTTCAGAGTCCATCGTCTCTCATGGTTCGTCTCCCCCTCCAACTTACTTCCCATCATTCTTCCCCTCCTGCTATCTTCTTCTTTTTTTTCTTAACATATATTGCATTATTTGTTTCAGAGCTACAGATCTGTGATTCAACAGTCTTGCACAATTCACAGCGCTCACCATAGCA
>NW_027397069.1:20485122-20549315 GCF_003265705.2 Callorhinus ursinus | reverse complement strand
TAAGCAACCTGCTCGGGTTTGCTCTCAGGAGCTTTTGTTCCCTGCAAGTTCTTGGTACAGCTTTGGAGGAATAGAGTGAAAATGGTGACCTCCCAATCTCTGCCCGGAGGAGCTGAGAACTCGGGACCCCACTCCTCATTGCACCCCCAGAGTAAAGCAGTCAGTCACTCCTGTGTCCCTGGTCTGGCCGCACTCCACGCTCATCCGGTCTGTGACCAAGTGTTTCTATATCTGGCACCCGACCCCGTGTGGAGTCTCCAAACCCAGCAGATCCCTGCAGTGCGCTCCCGCGCTGCTCCTCCCAGGGGAGGAAGGGGAGTCTCCCCGGATCTCCCGCTTGTTGGGTCCCTGCTGGAGGAGCAGTGGCCCGAGTGGGCCGCGGATCACAGTTTATGGCAACCCCGAGCTGAGAGACCGCGCCTTGGCTCCGTCTCTGCAGCCGGCTTCCCTGCTCCAATACCTGGGAGCTCTGCTGCACTCAGGCACCCCCGGTCTTTCTGTGACCCCGAGGGTCCTGAGACCACACTGTCCCACGAGGGTTCCACCCTCAGCTTAGCCACTGGAGCAACGTCCCTCAGCGGAGCCGACTTCTAAAAGTTCCGATTTGTGCTCTGCGGCTCTATCACTTGCCAGAAGTGGCCGACGGAGCCCCCCTCCCCCGCCGTCTCTCCTCCCGAATATCGCCTCAGATTCACTTCTCCGCACGTCCTACCTTCCAGTAAGTGGTCGCTTTTCTGTTCAGAGAGTTGTTGCTATTCTTCTCTTCGATCTCCTGTTGAGTTCGTAGGTGTTCAAAATGGTTTGATCCCTATTCAGCTGAATTCCTGAGACCAGATGAAATCCAGGTCTCCTACTCCTCTGCCATCTTGCGCCCTTATTTTTGTTTTGTTTTGATATTAAGTTGTGTTCTTTATGTATTTTGGATATCAGCCCCTTATCAGATATGATTTGCAAATATTTTCTCCCATCCAGTAGGTATTCCTTACATTTTGTTTAAGTTTCCTTTGCTGTGCAAAAGCTTTTTACTTTGATATCATCTCAGTTGTTTATCTTTGCTTTTATTGCCCTTGCCTGAGGCGACTGGCCCAAAAAAATATTGTTAAAACCAATGTCAAAGAGCTTACTACCTTTGTTTTCTTCTAGTAGTTTTATGATTTCAGGTTTTACATTCAAACCTTTAATCCATTTTTTAAAGACTTTATTTATTTATTTGACAGAAAACGAGAGAGAGAGAGAGCGAGTGCACGCATGCATAAGCAAGGGAGAGGGGCAGAGGGAGAGAGAGAAGCAGACTCCCTGCTAGGCAGAGAGTCTGATGTGGGACTCGATCCCAGGACCCTGAGATTATGGCCTGAGCCAAAGGCAGTTGCTTAAATGACTGAGCCACCCAGGTGCCCCTTTAATCCTTTTTTTAAATTTATTTTTGTATATAGTATAATGTGGTAGTTCAGCTTCATTCTTTTGTACATAGCTGTGCAGTTTTCCCAGCACCATTGAACTGTGAACAGACTCTTTTCCCCATTATATATCCTTGCCTTCTTTATCATAGATTAATTTAGCATATATGTGCAGGATTCTTTTCTGGGCTTTCTGTTCCATTCTGTTGACCTTTGTGTTTGTTTTGTGCCAGTACCCTCCTGTTTTGATTGCTATATATTGTAGTATAGTTTGAAATCAGGGAATGCGATACCTCTTGCTTTGTTCTTTCTCAAGATTGCTTAGGTTATTGTAGTCTTTTGTGGTTCTATACAAATTTTAGGATTCTTTTTTCTGGTTCTATAAAATATGCCATTGGAATTTTCATAGGGATTGCACTGACCCTGTAAATTAAGTTTTTGGTAGTATGGGAATTTTAACAATATTAATTCTTCTGATTCATATACAGAGAATTTATTTATCTATCTGTATTTCGGATCAGAGTTGAGAAAAAAATACATGGAAGCTTTCACTTAAATAGTAAATTATCTTGTTATAGATATATCATCACCAATGAGAAGTAGTTGTCTACAGATTTTTCTGTAAGGTACATAATGGATGTGTGCAAGATTTTCTATTTGGGACAGTAAGGGGAAAAAATGCTGCATTAAAATCATCAAGTGTCCTTTCAGTGACTTTTTATATCTTTTTAATTTAGCTTTTGGGGTTTTCTTGGCAAAGAAAGAGGCCAGAACAGCTTTTTGTTGAAGGTAGACAGAAGGATTTAGATTCTTATCCTGGGTCTTACAAGCTATGTCACACTGGGAAAGTTACTTCAACTCCCTGAGCCATAGCCTCCTCATCTGTTTAAATAAAGATAAATAGAATATACTAATGTGGGCTAGCTGTGATAAATGGACACAAAGACACGGCATGATGTCAGTAATAAGTACTCAATAAATTTAGGCATATATAAAATCTGAGCAATATGTATGTATGTATTAACCAGACTTTGATTCTCAGATGCTTATAGTCCTTCAAAAATGGCTTCAACATACATGATACATAAAAGCATTTATATTTATGGAAAAATATATCTGTGTACTGAAAGCTAAATACACATATAGAATGTAATTATCATCACCAAAAGTCCATTTGAGCATCTCAATTTAAATTTAATTTAGAGAATTTACCTGAGAGATGGCTTCTGAAACATAATGCATTGATCTGATTAAATTCTGCTTGCATAAGATTAAACTTGACCTGCACTGGTATTAGCTGTTTCACCTGTTTTTTCACTATCCCTTTTAAAGAACTGTTTCCTGAGTGACACCAATGTCCTCTACTTTGTTTCTGGTCCAGATACCTGCAAGAAATATTTTACTGGTTTTGAAATATTCTGTTTGTATTTTTTTAATAGGAGTATCTGCTTTTGTGAAAAACTAGAATAAACTTCTATTTTATTTTATTTATTTTCAAGTTTTTAATTAAATTCCAGTTAGTTAACATACAGTGTTTAATATTAGTTTCAGGAGTAGAATTTAGGGTTCGTCACTTACATACAACACCCACAACAACTCCTTAATGCCCATTCCCCATCACAACAACTGTCCTCTGTTATGCCCATCCCCCATCCAGCCCAGCTCCCCATCCCCCATCCAGCCCATCCCCCCATTCATCCCCCCCTCCAGCAACCCTCAGTTTGTCCTCTATAGTTAAGAGTCTGTTTTACAGTACCTATTCTAGTTATAATAACTTTTTGATAAAACTTTTTGATAAAATTATGAAGCAGGTAAAATGTCCATTTTTATAGCTACTAAATAGTTAGAAGGGTACTGGACACAATATTTGCATTGTACATTCTCTTTGAAAATGAACATGCCCTGAAGCGTTATGAAACAGTTGTCATTTATTTCAAATTTCCTCAAATAAAGATTCATGTAAAATGTTAGTTCTTTAGCTGAATTCATTTTCATTATTTTAGATTCTCCATAAGAATTGTTTTTATAATAAGGAGCAATTAAATAATTCACTAATTTTTATTTTTTCACATGAATTTTCATGACTAATCTGTTAGATTAGAAAGAAAATTGTTATACTTTAATAGAAAAATGACATATATTTTCGTGTGTCATATATGTTCATGACTGAAAGTCATTTTGGATAACTTTTTGTCTCATTAATATTATCACATTAATGAAACTCAATAAATAATTAGTATAAATCTTAAAATACTCTGATTTATATTCATTTTACTTTATACCTGAAATTACTACATTTAAGCAATAAATTTAACATATTTTATTATATATAGTATCTGATATACATAAGATGTACTAGATATGTCATTAATATATAATAAAATTATGACATGATTCATATATTTAAAATTAATAATTAAATAATTCTTAATAACATACTAGTTTATATGTGAATAATATGTTTTATTATTATAAACTATTAATAATATATTAACTAATAGATAAATTAATATGTATAAAATGTTATATGTGGTATAGATAATATACATTAGATGTGTACATATGACTGTATATATTTTGTGTATATACATTAAGACATTCAGCCATTCTTACTTCCTACCCATAATACTGCTTTTATCTGAATATGGCAAATAATATATCATATCATATTTAAATATATTTTCTTTATACCTTAAGATTCTATATCATTTTCCTGGATTTCAGTATTTCCCAATTTAATGTAAATAACGTATTTTGTAATACTTCTCAGTGGGGCACTGTGTATGACAAGATAAATTTTCATGCACATTTCTATCCTAAACATGGCATCCCACTCATGGTGGGATGTGTTGATACATTATGTATTTTTACATTATGCCTGTATTTCTTTATTGGAAACACAACCATGCACCTTTTAGATATATTTGGCCAAATAATAATCAGCAATGTAAAAATTTGAATTTTCTTATGCAAATATAGAAAATGAATAAATGCTATTATCATGAGCCTTTCTGTGAGAAATAGTAATCATGTATATTTTAGCAAACTTACGTTTGGTAATAATAATTTAAACATACTCTCAAAAATTTTATGTTAATTGATATTCTTTTAATACATTTGTATTATCTTTGAGATCATTCAACTGACCTTTTGAAAATGAAGAAGCAGGTTGATCGAGGAGACCAGAATTTCATGCACTGAGACTCTTAGAGCTATTCTCTAGATTGAGGATAGAGTAATATCAGATGGCTAAGACATTTTTGTGATTGATGGAAAAAACAGTAATCAGAGACACATTTAATAATTTATTTTTCTTATCTCTCCTGCAGAAAATGGCCTGATCTATCTAATGACAAGTTCAATTAGAGTCAACATCTGTTTGACTTTTAGATATATTCCTGGAGTGAACAAATAGTCAAGCTTGCAGGATATGTGGCAAGCATTATAGCTATTGGTGTGAAATGATCTTGGAAAATGACATGTTTTCTCTATTATTTTCAAAATATGTAGAAAGAGTGGCAGAAAGGATGAAAGAGCCATTATATTGATTAATTAGGATGTTAACATAAATAAGAAATACATGTAATTTAAAACTCAGTGTATACATTAAAAAGTCAAGAGATAAATGTGAAAGTTCTGTTGTTATAAGGATGACAAAGTTTTGGCATTTACACCCCACAAAGAACACTTAAATACTAACAAGAAAAAAATAACTAAATCCAATAGAAAATTGGACAAGGTACATGGAGAGGAATTTTATTGTAAAGAAATCCAAATAACCAACACAAACATGGAATCATAGTCAAATTTACTGATAATAGGGATAGAAATTAGAAGAGCAATGATATATTACTTGATAGAAGTAACATTATAATGTACTTCTGCATAATACCTATTTTTGGTAAGAGTGAAAGGAGAAGTGTGCTCTTATACATTGCTGGGGGAACTGTAAAGAGTTAGTATCTGTTTTAGAAACCAATGTGGAAAATATATCACTATTAATAATAACTCACCATTATCATTCCAGACAACGTAACATATAGCAAGGTGTTTTTTAAACTAGATTAATACAGGGGCGCCTGGGTGGCTCAGTTGTTAAGCGTCTGCCTTCTCCTCAGGTCATGATCCCAGGGTCCTGGGATCGAGCCCCGCATCGGGCTCTGGGCTCAGCAGGAAGCCTGCTTCTCCCTCTCCCACTCCCCCTGCTTGTGTTCCTTCTCTCGCTGTGTCTCTCTCTGTCAGATAAATAAATAAAATCTTAAAAAAAAAACTAGATTAATACATAGGAGAATTGATTGAAATTTTTTTCATAAAGTCAAAAATAGAGTCAATATGGGAAAAGTTGATAAAATATGCTACTTATATTCCATGGACTATTACAGTCATTCAGCAGACTAGTTTATTACTAGCCACTGTAATTAATAGGACAAGGGAATATTTCCATTATGTATTGCTGGATGAGAAAGCAACCTTTTAAAAAGTGTGTATTACATGCAATTTTTGGAAAACCTAAGGGAATATCTAAGAAATGTGTCTTTATGTTTACATTTAAACACAACAAAACTTGGTTTATGAACACAGCGAATGATATCGAGAACATAGCTAAGTTTGCAATAATATTCTATTCCTGATGATATCATGAGGGGGGAGACAGAAGGAGAAAGTTGGTATGGATTTATTCTAGACTATGTTGTGCCCTCCTTTTTAAAATTTTATATACCATCCAATTTTTTTTCTTGTGTGGTATTACTAGTGTTCAGAAATAGCGTTGGCTCTTTTGGAAACCTGACCCTGAATATATTCCTGGAGTGGTTAATAGAGGAAACTGTTGTGGTCTCAAACCCTACTTAAGTCAGAACTTTAATGAGAAATGGAATTAACCTGGAAGCTCTTTATTTAGATTTTCAGAGTACATGTTTAAATATTTAAGTATTTTAGCTTAGATCAAGTATGTGTTCTAGCTTAGTCTCTGGAAAAATATTGTGTCAACACAAAAACTAATTGTATCATTTTTAACTAAGTGACTAGTGAGAAAATAGTTGCTAATTAGTTGTTAGATTGAATTTATTACATTGACTCTATCATTGACTTTGGCAACTGGTTCAATTGATGGAAATAATATAACTGATTTAGACTGAAAGTATAAGAGAAAAAAAGATGGCTTTAAATGACACCAAAGCTAAAGTAAAGTGAGTAGACAAAATGGAATTTCCTGGACCTGATATATAGTGTTGACACTATTTCAAGATAGGATATATTAAAAACAAGCACTGATTCTGAAAAATTAATGGTTAATATTATATACCAATTTTTCTATGATTAGACATTCCTAAACAATTAATCACATTTTGTCTCTTAGCTATGGAAGGGAAATAGTAGTTTTCACCTTCATTTATCTATTTGATAATAAATACTATTACAATTATAAATTTATAACCCTTCTATTTTATATAAATATATCCTAAAATATAGAATATTTTATGTAATATAATGTGTGGCTTTTATTTTTATTCAAAAATTATAGAAAGACATATAACTATAAACATCTGTGGTGGAAGACAAAGCTAAATAGATGCCACTACATATGTTACAGAGTGTATATTATTTTACCTGGAGTTAGGATTTATTTTCTCATTTCATGAAATACTAAGATTACAAAACATCATGAATATGTGGTTACAAAAGAGGCAAGCATTCATTTTATTATTAAAATAATATTTTAAAATGTTACCATCTAATAAAATGGATTTTCATCTGCAAAATTTCAGACTATGAAAAGGAATGGAGTATTTTTGCTATTGTAATTTATTTTTAAATATATTCAACCTATAAATACAATTCTCAAATCTGCATCAGCTATGGTCAGGCTAATCTTATTTCTTAGGGCGCCTGGGTGGCTCAGATGGTTAAGCCTCTGCCTTCGGCTCAGGTCATGATCCCAGGGTCCTGGGATCGAGTCCCGCATCGGGCTCCCTGCTAGGTGGGAAGCCTACTTCTCCCTCTGCCTCTGCCTCTCTCTCTCTCTCTATCTCTCTCTCTGACTCTCATGAATAAATAAATAAAACTTAAAAAAAATCTTATTTCTTATATAATACTGAGTATTTGATTATTGTGAATAAAAACCTTATTAATAACCTTTAATTTGAGTACATATATCCATTGTACTTGCTGATGAGGTACTCATAAAAATTTAATAGTAAGATTATAGGATATAAAAAAGTTATTAGAACATGACTTCAGAAATTATGTTCTAGCATATTTGTAGCTTCCCATGGTGCTAGCCACAGTAAGGCAATTCAATGAATATATATTAGTTATTTGAATAATAGGATATCAGTTCTAATATGAAAATTGATGTGAGGTAAGATGAGGTCTTAGTTCTCTAGACATTTGTTTTTAAAAACTGCTATTTTTGAGACTCTATGCCTTTAATTTCACCTATTTGTTTAGAAAACATCTGATTACCCAATAGTGAAAATGTATTTGAAAAAATTACTATAAAAATACATCACTTTAGAATTGCTTTCAGTATATACTGAGTTTCACTTGTACTTATTGTATCTTGTTTTTCTTTCCTCAAGGGTTAAATCAAACAATATTTCCAATTCAGTAGTTCTGTGTAATATTCTTAGAGAGAAAATCAGAGAAAGAAAATAACCATTGGATAGAAAGAAAAAAGTATCAATTCCATTTTTATTTTTTATTGAAGTAGCACAATTTCTATGACTGGAAAAAATAACTGGAGAAATTATCTTTTCTTTATAAAGATTTTGTGTTTTAAAATACACTTAAAAATAGAATCATTGAAAATTCTCATTTGATTCTTACCTATTGATACTCCCCAGACATTTAAATCTTACACAACCTCTCTCTCTTAATATATTCAACAGACATTATTCTAGTGTGAACACATTTGCATGAAATAAAAGCTATATTGTGCAAATGTTGTTTTGTGAAACTGACATAGTGTCTACATATAGAAATATACTTATTAGTTTGTTGGATAGAGATAATTATTGGAGTTAACCTCTCTTATTGACATATCAGAAAATAAGGCATACAGTGCACTGCAAACAGGTAAAATAAGATGCATGTCAGAAAATCAGAAAGGCAGCATGTGTGACAGAGATCATAGCTGCTCTAGGAGAGATTGATGGGCTAAATCACTGAAAAATGACAGGGAAGGGGACACCAGTGTGTAGAGTACTTGGATTCTCAATACATGCAGGATGATAAAGATACAAATACATTCTATCAAAAGCATGGCTATAATCTTAACAGTTGTTACGATGGAAATTTACATATGCCAATTATAAAATCATGTTTTATTATATTTCAAAACCATATATTACAAAGCCAGCAATGTAATGTAAGTCACAAGACTTGATTTTAGATATTTATTCTCCATTCCAAAACCTTGATTTGTCATTTCCTAGAAGGACACATAACTAAGTTGGCATTTGGGCAGACAGATAACCCACATGTTCTTTTTCTTCCTAAGAAATATACAATCAGAAAATGTGATACAATGAAATCTAATGTGGGTATATTAATGCAAAGAATACAATGGCAGTTTAATACAGGGGATAGAACATTAGACTGGCAGTCCAGAAACATGTTTTTCTGTCAGAATGAACATTAGCTATGTGACCTTGTAGAATATTTCTGATGAAGCACCTATTTTCATGGAACAAAATGACAATCATTTATATTTTAGATATCTATACAAGCTCTCTCTCCTTTCACCTGTAGCGTTTAATATATTTTTTTAAATATACTAAGATTCCAATTAATACATAAAAGGGTGGGTCAATTTTTTCCTGTTATAAAATTTCTGTTTTAATGATGACTTAGGAACATAAATGTATTCAATTACTTAGAAGCAATTAGTCATACAAAGATTAGTTAGAACAATGGGGATTGATTTTTGACAGTTATTGTTTGACTTTGATAGATCAGGCAAGAAGGAAAAGTCCTTACAATTTATTTTACTTTTGTCTGTGTAAAGATCAGGGTGTTCAGGTGCATTTAAAGTCAACAGGCTTTATAACTGTTATAATTAGTGGCAGAAACTTGAAGAACTCAGGCATGAAGAAAGCAAGAAATTGAGAAAGTACTCTTTAATTCTCTATAAATTATCTTGAGAACACTGTACCATGGAGTTATTAAAATTTTGTGACTTATTTACTTTGTTGGTCTGAATGTTTAACATTTTAATGTCATCTTCAAAAGTAACGTGTATTATACATAAGAAACCACCATTTAACTCCCTCGGGGGGAAAGAATCTGTCAAATGGCTCCATACACATCACCTATATGACAGTATCTCATTTTCTTTTTAACAAATGTAAAGAATTTATTGAAATATTTTTATAATAATACAGCAGACATAAAGGGAATGCCAGTGTTTAGAGGACTTGGGTAGGAAAACATGATTTTTTTCCCTTTTCCTCCCTTCCTTTCTCTTCCTTCCTTCCCTTGTGTCCTCCCTATTTTCATCTTCTCTGATAGGTAAAGGTAAAAAAAGACAAAAGAAAAAAAATGAGGTGGACAAATTTTATTATACCTGCTATTAGGTTTTTGGTTTAATAATGGTGTGATGGAGATAAGTGGAATATTTCAAGCATCTTTTGAACATTATGAAAATATGATTTAAACAGATGGTGAAATACAGTCATCTAACTCAAACTTTCACACTGTGTAGGCAAAGATGTTGTTTTAAATTGCCAGATAATTTCTTACTGACTAAAGAGATGGAAAACAATGTGTGAATTCAGATAAAACCAAAATATGTATATACTGTGAGGAATTTACTTCATTTTTCAAATTTTCTGTTATGCTATATATTGCCAATATACACAGATACACACAGTCACCGACTGTAAATGAAAGGGTTACTGTAAGAACACCACTATTACAGTGATTATATATGTATACTTTCACACATGCACACACGTGCACAAAATACATACCTATATTTAATTGTCACATATTCTTAGGCTCCTCTTGACTGTAGCAGGTTTTTAGACTTTCTCATTTTTGATGACTTTGACAGTTTTGATGAATGCTGTATAATGTCCATCAATTGTGATCTGAGTGATGTTTTTCTCTTGATTTTGTTGTGGTTATCTTTTGGAAGTCAAGAAGACTACAGAGAAGTGTCATTCTTATCATATAATATCAACAGTACATTGTATCAACATGACATAACTGCATTTTAAACTTGGTCACTTGCTTGAAATAGTGTTTGCCAGGAATCTGTAAAGCTGTAAAGCTACTGTAAAGCTACTCTTTTGTTCTGCTTTCTGTAATTTAGTTTTTGGAAGTAAGTCATGGATGCAGCCTACACTTAGGAAAGGGGAGTTATGGGGTGTCTGGGTGGCTCAGTCGGTTAGGCGGCTGCCTTTAGCTCATGGTCATGATCCCAGGGTCCTGGGATCAAGCCCCGCATTGGGCTTACTGCTCCACAGGAAGCCTGCTTCTCCCTCTCGCACTCCACCTGCTTGTGTTCCCTCTCTCGCTGTGTCTCTCTCTGTCAAATAAATAAAATCTTAAAAAAAAAAAGACTGTTCCTTTAAAAAAAAAGGGGGGGAGTTATGTTCAATCTCCTTGAGAGAGGAGAATCTATAAATTATTTAGAATTCTGCACAGGATATTTACTTATTTAGTCATGATTTTATATATGTATGGCTTCATGGTATTTTATTTTTGTTTTTGTTTTGTTTTGTTTTTAGATTTATTTTATTTTATTTTATTTTAATTTTATTTTGTTATGTTAGTCACCATACAGTACATCATTAGTTTCTGATGTAGTGTTCCATGATTCATTGTTTGCGTATAACACCCAGTGCTCCATGCAATATTTGCCCTCCTTCATACCCATCACCGGGATAACCCATCCCCCCACACCCCTCCTCTCTAAAACCCTCAGTTTGTTTCTCAGAGTCCATAGTCTCTCATGGTTCATCTCCCCCTCTGATTCCCCTCCTTCATGGTATTTTATGCTTTGGGTTATAATTCAATGCTAAATTATTTATTTCCTTACACAAATTGTTCCAGATTTGGGCATTGGAGATTTTTTCAGTTGATTCCATGTCCTTTTGACATACCCTCAATGTTATGTGTGTAAGTATGTGTGTATATGTGTATTGTGACCACCTCATTAACTTATACTACTATAAGATGCTTCAAGTTCATGCAGTAGATTTGCTTCCTCTGTTCTAGATTCAGCCATTTCTCCAAAAGGAATGGTATTCAAAACCAAGATCTGGGAGCTACATGTGCTCATTGCTAGTAGTTGTCATTGTTTGTGCACCCTTCAACTAATAGAAAGGAAGTGTATCTGTGTATATTTACCTGTGTATATACACATATCCATAAATATTTCTATATGTGATCATCTATATCTACATTAAACTGAACATGACTCATACTGATGTTTCCAACTCTAATCCATTACCACATGGATTATTCCCCCTCTCCTTACTGAACTGTAACCTCCAACGACAAAAGTGAGAAATTGACTGTCACCATCCATAGTCTATTTAGTTAATGTTGTACTGTATCATAACTGCTAACCAAAGCCCTGTGGGAACATTATCAACTAAAATACAGTAATTTGTGGACCTTCTTGCCTTTAATCTTGTAGACTCCACTCATTTTCAAAGTTACTTAGATCAGTATCTACCCCCCCTTCAGTGAGGTTATTTCATTCATTTATAATATGGTTATTCTTTTGTTATAGTCTGTATTCTATCCCAGGATCCTGGGATAGATCTCCTAAGATGATTTTTTAAATTTGTGTAGAAGGTTCACTCTTTGTGTTATGAAGTCCAATGGGTTTTGACAAATGCATAGTGTAATATATCCATTATAATATATGAAATAGTTTCACCACCATAAAAATGTGCTGTTTTTTACCTATTCAACCCCTTTCCCCCCAAAACACATTATCACCTGGACACCACCAACCAGTTTACCATATTTATGTCCTGGCCTTTTCCAGAATGCTATATCAATAGAAACATGCAGTATGTAACTTTTTCCTTTAATTACTCTCACTTAGCAATATGCATGCATTTATGCATGTCTTTGCATGTCTTTATAGATGGATCCTTTATAGATTGCTCCTATAGATTAATGAATAAAATCCATTCTATAGATGTAACCAGTTTGTTTATCCTATTGAAGAACATCTTGGTTGCTCACAGTCTTGAATGATTATGAATAAACCTGAAATAAATATTAACGTTCAGGTTTTTGTGTTGAAATAAGTCTTCCAGTCACTTGGGTAAATATATAGGAGCCTGAATACTCAACTATATGACAAGACTATGCTGAACCTTGTCAGAAACTGCCATACTGTTCTTCCAAATGGCTGTACTATTTTGCAGTCCCACCAGCAATGAATGAATGAGAGTTCCTGTTGCCCTACATCCTTAGCAACAAATGAAATTGTCAATATTAATTTTTTTTATTTTAGCAATTCTAATAAGAGTGTAGTTTCTCGTGAAACAAAATATTCAGAAAGTCAACTGGTATACATCCCCCCTTTCTTTTCCCAATACTTAAAGGATAAATCTCTAAACTGATCATAATTTCCAAAAATTTCCTATATATTTGCTTAAGATATTGCCTAAATAAAGTTACATATTCTTTTCCACTGCTATTTTATATATTCTTGTTTTTGATGACGAGACAACAGTTTTCATAAGTTTTCCAAGAAAACAATGTAGAACTTTATTAGGTTGAATCTTTATAAAATCTAGTCAAGTTAATATCATATAATAATGGCTATTTCTTAGTACAACGTTGTGCTCAAAAACTCATTTCTTTGTGGAGGAGTGAATAAAGGTTTTCAGAAAAGAACAATTATTTAAAGAATCATTGAATGGTCCAGATTTTTCTGAAGAAAATGAACTCAACATTTTAATTCAAATCATTTTAATTATACTAGAGAGTCCATAGATTCTGCTGAACCTTAGTACCTTAAATCACATTATTTTGGTGCTTAGCCCATTTACTTCTGTGAATTTGATATTTATATTAAATTGCAAAGTATAAGAGTTGTTATGTTTTGTTTTTTCTACATGGAAAGAAAGAGTAAAATGTTAGTCTCAGTTCATCCTGCTACAAAGTAAAGTATTATAGATACATAATCTAAAAAAATCAATAGTATAAAGAAGAAATCTTGGATATAATTTTTATAGTGTTTAAAATTGTATAGTGGAATAAAATATATAGCATTTTGTGTACTGGTAAAAACAAATTCATGAGGTAAAAAGAAGCTATGATTTCAGGTAAAAGGGATCAGAAAATTAATATAAAATTGTAATATAAATGCCTTAAAATGACAAGAGCAATATTTTATAATTTATAAATAATTTAGTGTAAACTACATTGATAAGCTTTAAAAATGTTTAAAAAGTTAGCCAAGGCATCTAGGGAAACCAAACTTTGTCTGTTTAATGTCTTGATCTGGGAGGGGATTATATGGGTGTTTGATTCATAAATGTTTTGTTTGTTTCAAGTTTTTATTTAAATTCTGGTTAGTTAACATATAGTATAATATTGGCTTAAATATCCTTTTAATTATAATTTATATTTAATGTGTTCCCCTTCTGTAAGAATGAATACATATGACCTTTCTTACAGTTAGTAAGACAAAAATAATAAAAAGTTATTTTAGGCATAATAAAAATATATTTCTTGATACAAAAACTGACACAAAAGACTTTGATATAGAATGGAGAATAGGATTCGATGTGGTAGTAGCATAAGGTAAATGAGAGAGAGAGAGTCTGAAGTGGGTTGTGACAAGAAATGAATTAGAGCCACAGGTGCCTCTGAAACCTTTTAAAACTGAATCTGAGCAATTTTGAGCCACTGGAGGCTTTTAAACTGAATGGAGAGAGACATTCAGATCAAATTTGTGTTTTTATTCACTGTGACTACAAAATAGTCTGAGGAACAAAAGCATTAAGACTGGAGGCAAGAAGACATATTAGAATGTTTTTGCAAAACTTCAGTACCTGACCAAGATAGTAAGCCAAAGAGGGAAGAGGTATTTATACACACAATCTAGAGGGAGTAGTAAACTTGAGTGCAGAGAGACAGCGAAGAACTATACTGGCATGAAGATTGCCAACTTGGTTTACTAGGACTTCAGTACTCTTGTCAATGGCCATGAGAAAGGACATAGCAAAGGGGACATAAGTTTTCCCCTCCTAGGAGAGGAAATTTTTCCAGCTCAGCCGTAGCCATGTGCCCAACCAAAAATTCTAGTATTATTTAAGAAAAGGAGAATGAATATTGTCAGTGATTAACAGTCTTTTCTACAGATATGCATTTTGGAATAACTTTAGAAGAATATCAAGAAATTAATTGCAGTGGTTACCTGTGGAGAAGGACAAGTGAAAACAGTGTAGATGAGGGTAACAATGGCTGGGAAATTTCCACAGTATATCTTGTTAAATATTTTGATTTGTGACCCACATTTATTACCTATTTACAGATAAGTTGGGTCATTAAAAATCTGTCCCCTATAGATTAATAAATAAAAGAAGAAAGAAATTATGTTCCAGGCAGTCTCAGCTTTGCGAAGAACCAAGGATGGTCTTGTGTCCATGTTTGGGTCAGAGCATCACATGAGAAACCCATGTCATGGAGTTCAGTGAGCTAACAGCTCCATCAGTTTCAGTGAGCTAATGACAAGAAGGTGTGACACAGGATGTATTTGTTTTCCATTGTTGTATAACAAATACCACAAATTTAGCAGTTGAAAGTAACCCAAATTTATTATCTCACATTTTCCATGTGTTAGAATTTTGACATGCTTTATCTGGGTCCTCTGCTCAGGGTCACATAATGCTGAAATCAAGATGTTGCTGGTCTGTGTAATTATCTGCAGGCTCCCAACTGGAAAGGTCCATTTACAAGTTCACTGGGTTGTTGGAAGAATTCAATTCCTTGCAGTTGTAGGACTGTAGTATTCATTTTGTTGCTAGCTGTTGGCCAGGAAACACTCTCCATTCCTAGCACCTGCACTGAGGTCCTCATCACATGGTCTTCTCCTTTTCAGCAGTGGAGAACATGCATGACATCAAATCTTTATTCATGATTTGAATGTCTCTGATGTCCCTTCTGCAACCACCTGGAGAAAATTCTGTACTCTTAAGGAACTCTTGTGAATAGGGTAGGTGCACTCTGATAATCTTTCTTTATTAAAGCCAACTGTACAGGATAGTGTAACCTATCATATTCACAGGTTCTACCCATATTCAAAGGGGAGGGAATTATCTCCTTTATATTTGAGGAATGATTTTGACAGATAAAGAGTTATTGGTTGACAGTTTTCTTTCTGCACATTGCCTGCCTATTGACCTACATGACTTTGATGAGAAGTTAGCTGTCAATCTTATTTGGGTCCTTTGTATGTGATGAGTAACTTGTTTCTTGCTGCTTTCCAGATTCTCTGTCATTCTACAATCTGTTTACAATATGTCTCTGTGCAGTTATATGAGCTTTTCCTACTTAGATTTCTTTCAGCTTCTTGGATGTGTATACTAATGTTTTTCATCATATTTGAGGAGTAGAGCTAATCATATACTAGCATACTTGATAGAATTTTATAAGTCCCTTAGGTTCTGTCCATTTTTCTTAAATATTTTTTTTTCTTAGACTGGGTAATCCTGACTGACCTATTTTCAAGTGTGATGATTCTTCTGCCTTAATCTGCTCGAATGTGCTATTGAGCTCCTCTAGCTTTTTTTTTTTTTTTTTTTTTTGCGAAGTTTAGTTCTTACACTTTTCAAATCCAGAATTTCTATTTGGTTCTTTTTTATAATTTTTAACTCTTTACTGGTATCTCTATTTGGTGAGGCATAATTAATTATCCATAATTCATAATAAACTATCGAGACATGCATTCTATTTCTTCTTTAGACAAGGTTTTCATCAGCTATTTGAATATACACTACATCAAAAACTAATGATGTAATGTATGGTGATTAACATAACATAATAACAAAAAAAGAGAAAGAAATGAAAAAAATAAAATAAAATGGCTGATTTAAAGTATTAGAAAACTAAGTCCAACATCTGTGATTCCTCAAGGTCAGTTTATTTCTTTAGACTTTTCCTGGTGTCTGGGCCATATTTTCTGATTTCTTTCATGTCTTGTATATCTTTTGGAAAAATGCTCATTTAGAAAATTATAAGGTGGCGAAGTCAGATTATCTCTCTCCTGTTGTATTTTATCTGTTTAATGATTTTTCTGAACTAATTTTGTAAAGTCTCTGTTCTTTTTTGCATGTGGCTAAAGAAATCTTGCTTCCATTTGTTTAGCGGCCTTCTAATGATCAGACAGGCCAAATGCTTAAATACTTCGAAAAAAGGAATTATCTCCCAGCCTCTGCAGAGTGGCTGTGTGTGTGTGTGTGTGTGTGTGTGCATGCCTTCCACACACAGCCAGGGCATTTACACCTCTGCCTTATCCTTCAGTTCCTGCTTTCATATAGCCTCAAGGTCAGCCAGAGGTGAGGGATTAGGGCTTCCTCAAGTCTGTCTTGAGCATGCACACAATCCTAAACATGTACCTGGCCTTATACATTCTTAGGAATATGTGAGAGCTTTTCAAAGCCCTTATTCCCTGAAACATTTTATTCTTCCAGCTTCTTGTTTATTCTGTTGTTAGCTTGAAATTTGATCCATTGCCTCAAATGAAATTGACTAAAACATTTGCGTGACATGTTTTCTTCAAACATACTCTGAATAGCAGCTTTAGCACTGGGCTTGTGCAACTTAGTCAAGGTAAAGGGAATCCTTTTGAGCCAGTCTTCCCGGGAACCCCCAGACAAAACAAATAATTACAGTTCTTTGAAAATGAAATCTGTTGTGTTCCTTCTGGTACTGTTGCTGGAAATGCAGGTAGAACTTCCAAGGTCACCACTGAGCTGAGGAGTAAGCAGTGGGCTATGGTAAGTTAAAATGCCACAAAACGTACTGGGTTTTATTCCCCAAGATTCAACTGTTTTTTCTTGAATAATTGTTCATATGGTTGCTGTACACGACTGATTAGTTTCTAGAGTTATAAAGCTCGCTGCCCATACTTTTGCCAGTTTTTTTTTTTCCTATTGCTTTTCTAGAGGGGTAGATGTTTGGAATTTTTTATTCCACAATTTTCAATGATGCCTTATGAATATAAGCATCATCTCAACTTTATAGATGATAAATCTAGACCAGGTTATGTTGATGCAGCCTGCCAAATTAACATGAAAAATGGACATCCCTCTTTCTTATTTGCAGGCCACACCCTCATTAGATGGAAGTTTCAGGTTTGCTTTATTGTGCCTATGTATTTTTCTTTAATTTTAGACTCTATAAATAATAGTCTTTAAGTTTTAGAATGAGACAGTTTTCAGTATGAATGCAATTCTTCATTTTTAGTTTTCATACCTGAAAATGATGGAAACCTTTGTTGAAATAAATAAGACCATAAGAATGAAAGGTATTTTCTTATAACAATTCCACTCGTGTCTTTGAACACTTTCAAACTCTAGATAAAAATTATATAGTGAACGATGATTTTGAAAATTATCTATCAGTGTACAATTGGATTATATCCTCCTCCAGCATTTTTAAAAACAACAAAAGGCTGGAAAACACAAGAAATGGAAATAGATGATGTTTATCCTATGAATTAATACTGTAACTTGTTAAATATGACAAATGTTCGTTTTGTGGTCTACCAGGTACTGTGCACATCAGTGAGATTCAGAAGAGTTGAGGATTTTGTTTTGTAAAATAGGAGATGTTTATTTGTAGAAGAAGTGAGAAAAGAGCCACCATAAAGTCTTGAACACTAATCTATTCTTTGGCATGTTGATTTTAAGATATAATGCATAATATATACAATATACAGAAATTGAAGTTTGGAAATTGCTTTACTTTAAATCTTGCTGTCGGTGGGTCACGTGGAAAACCTCCATATATACTCACATTAATGACTGCTACTTATTTTTCATCCACTAACTGCCCTATGACTAGGAAAAAAAAAAAGACTGGATGCATTTTGGAAGTAAAGGCAAAAGGTTAGCCCTGTTAATCTAGAAAGTAAGTAAAAGCTACACACTATAAGAATATGGTGCCATAGTATTAAGGTTTCATTTCCAAACAGTGGGAAATCATACCCAGTGAGCGGCTGCGAAGTGGAATCAGTTTCAATAATACTATTTCTCAACTATCCAGCCAAATTTGTGATTGCTATCAGAAATTTTAATAATAATTTCTTTTTGCAAACCCAAAATTCAACTCAAAAGTGTGATGCCAGACTTCAAAATGTAATTTGGTGATATCATTATTTTATCAGTGAAAAATATACTGCTTTATTGATTTCTATTTTAATTTTAAACTTCTGAAAATATTCATATGCTACTGGCAGGGCATTAATGGGAAAGGAAAAGAACTTATCACATCCTCTGTGGTCATCGTTAGATGGCAAAATGTGACAATATGATCTTTATAGAAAGATAAAATTGGAACTCCAGTATATTGAAGAGAATATTCACAACTGAGAAGATTTTTATTCAAATAATATCTTTGGTATCTTCTTTTGAATAAAAGAGAGTTTATGATTATTCATGAGAAAGGATTTCAAGGTTAAAGTCACAATTCAGTGTGGCAGTGATTATCATACTCTTGTGGGTTTAATTGTGTCCCCCCAAAAGATATGTTGAATTTCTGAACCCTGATGCCTGTGAATATGAATTTATTTGGAAACAGGGCTTATCATGCTGGATTAGTGTGGGCCCTAATTCTAATGGCTATTGTCCTTATAAGGAAAGGGATATCTGGAGACAGATGCGCAGAACAGAAGGCCATGCGAGGGGAGGAGCAGAGATGTGATTTATGCTGGCACACACCAAGGAATGCCAAGAATTACCAGCACCTACCAAAAACTAGAAGGGGCAAAGACAGATTTTCTCTGGAGCTCTGGAATGAGCATAGTCTTGCTGATATTTTGATTTCAGACTCCTAGCCTTCAGAACTGTGAGAGAATAAATTTCTGTTTTGTAAGTCACCCAGTTTATGATAATATTTCTGGCAGCTCTAGAAAATTATACATTGACTATTCACTAAATCTGCACCCTTTTATTCTTGGGCATCCTGTTGGACTATATTTCCCAGACTGTCTTGGTTTTAGCCCCATGACTGAGTTACAATCAATGAAAAATGACAGAAATAATAAATACTGATCAAACAAATACTTTTATATAGTCAGTTTTCCAAATCTGTGCTGTTCTAGTTTGATAGACTTCCAGGAAGATCTTATTGGAATTGGGAGATACTTTATCAGTTTAGGTTCTTTAGTGTTCCAATGACCAGAGTCTCTTGAACCCACTGAGCAAACTAACTACATTCAACTGAGCAGCGATTTTCTTATGATCCTAAAGCTTTGGTGTTTTTCTGCTAAATAATTCACTGGAGGTTTGATTACAGTGTGGTTGTTTTACAGAAAAGGAAGCTATTAGTCCAAAATATTTTCATCATTAGATACCATTGAAATCTGTTTTGTAGATTATTCCTTCTCACTGCTGTGTAGTATTCCATTTGATATACAAAAAATGACTTTGACCTCTACATCACACTACCTGCAAAATGTACATAAAACATACCTGAATAAGTAATAGATCCTTAATTTGAAAGGTAAAACAAAAATTTCCTTTTTTTTTTTTAGAAAAGAGAGATTATTGAGATAAAAATCATTTGAGAGAAAGCAGCAAATATTAAAGATAGTAAATGACTACTTTGGTTAATAAGTAGCATGCAAATGATAGGATTCTCTGAAGAAAAAAATTAAAGGGAATGCAAGAGATACAAATTATTATAATTCAAGGGAACTTCCTGAAAAATTTGAAAATACTATTGAAAATAGTACACCACACTCCTGAAAATATTGGTTCATACAAGCTAATATTTCAGTAGCTTAAAGAAAAAAAAATCCTTTTGGCATCTAGAAAGGACATATGCTTGTAAAATAAAGAAAAATTATAGTCAAATGTATTCATAGTAATTTTCCGTGTTAGTATGAAGATGTAAGGCAAAAAATATATATCCAGCAAAACTTTTAAGTAAAAGAGTACAAACTTTGACTGTGAGCTCCTCCTGAGAAATTTACCAAGGAATAAGATTCAAATAACCAAAAGATACTAGAGAGACTTTGACGCAGGATCTGTAACTTCTGACTAAATGGTCATTAAATGGGAGGAAAAAAATGGTAATTATGGAATGATCTAATTTTATCATCCCCTGTATCTTTCATAATCAGCAATGCTGGTGTGAAAGAAAGACACAGATGTAGTAGGAATAAGTTTTAGTAAAACTCATTACAGACTGTTGTCTTTAATTTGAGTTGGAATTACACATATGAACTCATGAGAGTTGTTTTGAAAAGGCCTGGAGACAACTACCCATCCAGTAGCAATGAGCATCTAAACATGCAGACTGTAGTCTTGAAATGCTTTTTCTCACTGGAAGATACCAGAAGTTGTAGAAATAGCTGATTCCAGGTATATTTTCCAGGGAAGCAAATATAGAAGATGATGCTAGATCATGGTGCTAGATCATTTCACAAGAGATGTTTCCAGGGACATACTGAAGGGACACAGGAGCCAATAATAAGAGGCTTTCATTAGTCCCTTTAGTCATATTAGATGTAACATTTTGAACTTTAATTATGACAGTAGTTGCAATGGATTGAGTAATAGAGTAAATGAGAGGAAGTATCTCTTTAAATAGAATATCAATTAGTAAATAAAGAAGTAATTATAGAACTAGAATACCAACACAGTAGATAGATTAAGCAGATACAAACTAAATATATCAACACAGATACTAAGCATCAATGGCTTTTACATCACAAATTAGAAACAATCAGATATTAGTTACCTCTTGCAGTCCTACCATATGCCACCAGTAGTCAAAGTTTGAGTCTTGTCAAGGGAATAAAACCTAATACTGACTTAGTCTCTCGATGCAGGTGCCAATTTACAGAAAATACAGAAGACAAAGAAGCATGTTGAACTGCATCAATATATGAAATCAGCAAAACCCAAGGTGTGGAGAATACCAAAGTTCAAATGGACCAAATTCATTCAGTGTATTTTTTATAATAAAAAACCCCACAAAGCTGAATAAATTATGTTTGTACCAAAGGTGTTTGTCTTCTGTATAAAACATCTAAAACACATATTAAATCACTACTATAATTTATCTTTGTAAGGATAGAAGCACAGACAACTGTCCTTCTCCCAAGAATTACTTGAATTACAAGTATTATTGAAAGTTGAAAACTAAAAGTGCTGTTATATATTAACAATAACTAAGCAACAATAAAACATCTTCTCTCTAAAAATTTTTACAGTTGTAGCTAGTTATTGAATCTGTATGCATATGATCCAAAAAATGCTTAGAGATTCAAACTGATCAATTAAATTAGTGAAAGTCACTTAGTTTTAAAATTCAGTCTGTCAGCATGTGGTAGATCCGCTGAATTAAACCAAATTTTCCACCCAACCGGGTTAATTAGTGCTCATTAGCAAACTCATTCATTTTGCTGTTCTTTGCCAGGCTGCATGACTCTTATGAATATTAGACAGATGTTATCTTCTAGCATTGCTGGAAACTCCCTACAGAAGAGTCTCATCTCATTCCCTTTTCAAAGGCCTTTTGTTCCTAACAAACGTATCTCCTGTCACATTTGAGATGATTCCCTGGCTACAATTTTTAAACTATTTAAAACAACAAAAATGTAATAATAATTGTCACAAGTGATTGTAGATTAGTTTGCATTTTATAAACCACTTCCTTTTCCATCATCACCTTTGATATTCTCAATGACCCTTTTAAATGATTTATTGTTATTTTATTGTTAATTTTGGGAAGCATTATTATTCATCTAAGGTCATACAATTAGAAGATGATGACGACTGTAGCTTCGTCTCAGGACTTCTGAATGCAGTTGTGCACCATTTACACACACACACACACACACACACAGATTCAAATCCCAGTCTTCTGAATAAAACTCTGCATTGCTTCTGCAAATCCCTGCAATGTGAGACAGCCAGTTTCAGTATACAGCAGTAATTCAAGTTAGCCAGTAAAAAGTACCAAGTACAGTTCAAGGTTCTGTAAAGTCAGTCAAATTACGATATTTCTACTCTTATGCAGTGTACAGTCCTGGCATGAAAAATAAGATTTTACTTATTATTTGCATTACTAAACACAGATTTTCTTTTGTTTCCTTAAGCTATATTATTAAACATGTACAATGGAATAGAGAGGTGTAAGCACAAGCACTAGAATAAAAAAATGCCAGGCTTCCACTTTGCTTTAGTGAAAGTATGATTTGGAATAAGCTACTTTAATTTCTGAGCCTTATTATCTGTGTCACCAAAGTGGATTGTCTTAGCACCAAAAGGAATGATGCCTAAAAAAGATAAAGCACTTAGTACAGTGCTTCCCACAGGTAAGTACTCAATAAATATTTGGTACTAAGTTATTATCTCAACTGAGAGACCAAATTTAAGTGCTTATGCAGTGTTTTCTTGATGTCACTTAAGTAGGTATAATGTTCTGAGGATAACTCACTGACCCACAGAAAATTCAATGCTACAACTAGAAGCATCTAGAAAAACAATAAAAGATCCACTGTAAGAGTGAGCATTAATTAAAAAGTAATTGTTCCCGTGTGATTTTGCAAATAAAGTCTAGAGCAGTTTTGATATTGCTGTTTCTGTACACTTTGTTCATATCCTGACATCTTATGTGCCATCTGTTGATGTGAATTAGTATACTCAACTGGCTGGTAAAAACTTTTATATATATTTAACATACATTTCTCTCTAGATGAATGATTAAGGTCAAATATATCAGTGGAATTCACAATATTAATTGATAAATGGATACTTAATACAGAATAAGGCAATCATCTTACGATGTTGTTTACTACAGTGTTGTTAGAATATTCAGAATAAGGGTATAATCATGAAAAGTATCTATGAAAACATCTTAACAGGGCTTTATAAGAAATTGCATATAACAAAACTCACAAATGTCTGTGAAACATATGAGAAAAAGTGAGCAAATTGAAATATAAATTTTTCTTGGTTGGAAAAAAGTCAAAAGTATAAAGATGCCAGTTATTTCCATATTGATAAGTATCTCAAAAATCCACCTATGGTGGGCAGTTTTACCATATGTAATGTTTACAAAATGCATTCTCAATTTTAGGTATTCAGCTGAAGGAGCTAATAGAGCCTGGAAGTAAATGTGCATGTATGAAGTATATTAATCAGAACAGTTTATAATAGATAAATATATAAAAACACTTATTAGCTATTGCTACAAGATAAAAACATGCTATTATGAAGGGATATATCATAGTATGTCATACTTCGGAAAAATAATGTATTTATCTGTATTGCACATATGGATGATTAGATATCTATCTACTTATGTATGTATATGTAGATACATAAATATATGTCTCTAGATATCAAAAATAATTAAAATGAATATACCAAAATGTTAACTTCTTTCTGAGTGTGGGCACATAGGTTATTTTAAAACTATTTTACTGAAATTTTCAAGTCACTTACCATTCTCACATATTGTTTCTGTAAGTTCTCAGTTCTCTTTGCATGCAAGCTCAGTTATGCTGTTGACTCTTTTCCCTTGCTCACAATCCCTATACACACTCACTTGTTTGTGTACCTTCTTCGTGTAAGATGCCACAACTGACAAAGCACGTGGATCCATTTTGATAACAGAGGCTCTTGCATTTCGACAGAATAGCGATACCCATGAAAATGGATGCTCCATTTTGGTGTTTGTTTAACCGTTTTGGTCACTATTGATCACTATTGTATCATTACTGACAAGAAGAGTCCCTGACACCACGTACATATTCAGCAAATGTTTCGACGTAATTAAGCAATTACCAGAATTTACAAATACATGCTTTGTTCTGCCTTGAAAGCAGAACGATTATTTTTTTTAACTCTAGTCGGGAATTAAAAATGAGTAACTCATGGAATTGAGTAACTCATGGCTATACTAAATATTGTGAGTGAATAAATGTCCATCTGTTTAAAGATATAATTCTAAACTTAGAGTACTAAGCCTAAATAAAGAGTGGCTAAGCCTAAGGTTTTTAAATGGTTGCCAGTGTTTTAAATGGTTGCTGGCTCCAAGATAACAGTGGGATATAACAGACTCCCATGAATGAAAGTGCCCTAAAAGAGTTGAGTTGTGTGTGAGGGTAAGAGGAAAATCATGCCCCATAGGAAGGTGGTGTAGAAGCTCTAGAAATGGGATGCATATGTACTTAAACATTTCCCATATTCCTATGATTTCTGGTATTACTTGCAAGAACATGTCTTTGCTCAATCCTTTGCCTCTGAAAATGGCCATTAATACTGGTTGATAATCTGTGGAAATAGGTTTAGAAAAACAATGTGATCACTTCTTTACTGTTGAAATAAGGTCTGCTTCTTGGGTCCAGCAAATGATGTTGCAACTCCAGGCCCTGATCCTAGTTGGGGGTGTTAAATATACCTCTTTTCTAAAGTGTGTGTGTGTGTGTGTGTGTGTGTGTGTGTGTGTGTGTTTACCTGCACATGTGTGTAAATGGTATATCTGTATGTGTATTTGTAATGATATCCCCATAGGACCTTTTAAAAATACCAATCATGCATTCTTATTTCAAGTACCATTAACTCTAGCCCTTTAAATTTTCCCCTGAGATCTCAGTTATATTCAGCTCCAGCTATATTTATTTTAAATAAAGGTATTATAAAGGCATACAGGATGCCTTCCGTCTGCTCTTTAGATTCATTCTCTACCTTTTTCCTTCTTTTTTCTGCCTCAGTTGGCAGTCTTCATGATTAGTTATATCAATGTGTTCCTGTGCCCTCTGCCTTCCAGTTGGATCCAAGTATTTATTTCCCTAATTCCCCTTATGAGTTTGACTTGAATTTGTTGTGTTCCTTGGGCAAAAGGTCACTGCTCCTCTCAAGGTAACCCTATTTTACACTCTTGTTCTAAATTCTAGTAACTCCACCTTCAGATTTGCAGGCACTGATAACTCCAATTATGCTAGCTTTGGGTTTGTGCATTAATCCTTGCATTTACCCTCACCCCACTCACACCTTTGTAAATTAATGTTTCTTAATGATTATTATTTTATGGTGCTATATTTATCCAGTTGTCATTGCATTTGATATAAAAATTGATATTACAAATAACCCAGGAAACATGAATTTGTATGGGGTTCAAACATTGAAGGCAAACACATATTCAAGCCACATTACTGGAGCAAACAGGATTAATCTGTAGTATAAGAGGTCTCAAAATTGCTCAAATTATTACCAGTGGTTACTTAGGATGAATTATGGGTAGAACGCATAACATTCAGAGAACAAGTCATTGTGGTATTTAGTTGCTATGGCAACTAGAGTGATTATAAAGATTGTAGATTCATCTGATTTCTTTGCACAGTCCTAGAGAACAAACAGAGAACAAAAACCTAGAAGTTATCAATATACAATTAATATCCATAGAAACCAGAGATATTTCCAAAATCTTTGAAGAGGTCTCTCAGCTCCTATAATAATAATAATGAGTTTAAGGACGTTGAAGTTCCAAATTTTCCTAAATTTCCCTTCCTCCCACTCCTACCCAGGGATCTGATCTCCTTATGCCAACATTTCAATGGTTACATTCAGGATATTATCTTCATAAGCTGAGGTCAATTTTTCTTAGGTGTATCCACATTACCTTTTATTCCTTTCATTGCCTTCACGTCCCTAATGAAAATCAAACCTAATAAAATCCTGCTAAAGAAGTACAAGTCCTGATCCTGGAGAAAATCAGCTTGACATTGAAAAAATTATAAGATTTCTATGATCTGTACTGGCACAAAGGAAAAATAACAAAGACGATTCGGTCAAATATATTGAGAAGGATTTAAGTTTTAGTCTTGATTTGATTAACAGGAAGTAATAGTCTACTACATGGGCTATTCAAAGGCAGACTAAATGATGACATTAATTAATAACATGAAAACATCATAATTTCCTCATGATATTGCAGTAAATGTAGTCTGAAGAGCAAAGAATATGGGAATATGGGAATGTTGAAGTAAATCATTTAAGTGCACATTGCTCAGCTGCCCCTAAGAATACATCCCAGCAGGGCCTTCCATTACCATATATTAAGACCAGTATTTTTGAGGAGTGACTCCCTAATCCTTGAAAAGCTCTCTATCTAGCAGTGTTGACTAGGGGTGATAGATAATACACTAGACACAGTCATCTTGATGTCTTGGCAGTAACAACCTAGGGATGTTCTGGCCAGTTGGCAAGAGGAAACCATCAGGGACAGCATGAGTACAATTACCACAATTAAACTACACTGGCACAAAGTTAATTAGGTATTTTAAGCTCAAGGATTTGTGACAATGGTTACATGATCTCAGGGCACCTAGAAATTAAATAGAAATTCAGCTTCTAAAAGTACTGCTTGACGTATGTAGCAAGAACAGTTCTAGGTCTGTTGAGGTCTGCTGAGCAGAAAACTCACTTGTCCACAGTAATGGTTATTCTAACAAACTTTTTAGGAATTGTTAGACATAGACTCTGAACGTGAGCTGACTTTTGGTCACCTCAAAAGCTACTATGATCTTTCATTCAATGTAAAGATTTGTGGCAGTCATCTGGTAAATGGATTCTTGGTCTGAGTCCAAGTAGTTTCAATAGGACTATAGCTTTCTTGTCAAATTATTCCTCAATTCTGAAATGAATAGTTGAAACTTACATGTTTGCTACATGGCAGAATTTCCATTTTGGTTTCCTAAACCATGGAGTGAGAGACATTATGGTAAAAATACTCAAATTGAAGACACCATGTTTGAGTCTCTCTTTCCTTTAGCCACAATAGTAAACCAAAAACAATGCCGCCATTTGTAGGGAGAATTGTAGAGGTCAGCATGCCAACTGAAATCTTTTGAGATGCATGGGTGCTGGTTTCTACATCTTCTTTTAATTTGCCTATTTGGCTGATACAAAGTCCATTGGTTAAAGTAAATGTCAGTAGATTATCAGTAATAATGTGCACTAATAACATTCATAGGTGCAGTACCAGATACTTAGAGTAATGTTCCTCCTAGTTGTCTAAGAACTTATGAACTTATGAAAGTTCAAGGGCCTACCAAATTGATGGAGTTTAGAGGATTCCATGGTATGAGGTATCCATTTTAAGATCAGAGTCAAGTTGCTATAGCTCTGTGCAGTCCATCCTGGAGAAAGAGGAACATTATTTGGATTTGAGAGGGAACATTCACCACATTTCAGATGCTTCTTATATTCATGTACTGAAAAATCTCTAAAGCTGCTGGATGTGACTGGTCATGAATCAAATAATGCCTCTTCAGCAGTTTCCTGCAAACTTCCCTGCCATTTGTAGACCCAGCTAATTATAAGTGTTGAGGAAACAAAATCTTGTATAGAATCTTTAGCAAACCCATAGGCCAAATACAACAATAGACCCCTCGGGTTTTGGAAAAAGACACACTTTTTTTCTACCAACAGATTCTGTGACTTGCTAATTGTCCGGTAGAGTCTACAAGCCAGATTAGCATGCATACCATCATCACCTATAATAACATTATTAGTGGGCACCTGGGTGGCTCAGTTGGTTGGGCGACTGTCTTTGGCTCAGGTTCCGATCCTGGAGTCCTGGGATCCGAGTCCCACACTGGGCTCCCTGCTCAGCAGGGAGTCTGCTTCTCCCTCTGACCCTCCCCCTTCTCATGCTCTATCTCATTCTCTCTCTCAAATAAATAAATAAAATCTTTAAAAAAAACATTATTAGTAGTTTATCCAATAAACTACACAATTTGATGGGTGCGTAAATATCCCATTATAAAATAGAAATAGTGTAGAGGAGAGTAGGCCTGAGAAATTTTGGAAAGCATGATTAAACTGTATTAGCAGTGAGTTGGTTGAACAGAATTTCGTGGCATCTGATGCTACTGCTTCATTACTTATCCATTAGCCTATACCTAGGGGTACACATGATCTCAAAAACATGGGGTTCCCTCTCCAGAGATTATCTGGTTGCAGAAATACCTTGTTGCCTAACCTGCACTGGCCATCATTTTACTTGATATGGCACTCTCAGTGGGATTCCAGCTAACTACCAGGTGGCAAATCAACCACATTGGGCTCCACACATCATACAAATGGAAGGTCTCTCTTCTCACATGTATTGAACTACATTCTGCATATGGATTTGCCTTTATTGCCCTCAGAGGCTCTTCTGACACCACCACCCATGAAACTTTACCATTCTTTATTCATCAACATATTTCACACATATCATATCTGACCAAAGACATGTAGCAATGGGCTCATGGCATGGGGTTCATTTGTCTTATTTTGTGTTCCCTTACCTATAAAGAGCTGGCTTAATAGAATGATTGACTGGTATACTGAAGACCTAGTTATGGTGCTAGCTGGAAACATGTGGTTGAGAAAATTGGAGTTTGGTATAACATTATTGAGCTTATGCCTTAAATTAATGGTCAGTTTATAGCAAGGATGGACAAATTGGGATCCACCAATTATTACACTAAATAACTCAAAGAAGAAACCATGTTTCCTTTCATCATGACCTTTGGATTTTAAAGAGCATAGTAACCAAATCTGAAATGGTTCTAAGGGGATTCAGTGATACTTGTCACCATTTGAACTCCTTATAGCAAAGGACCTACAGACAGAGATTAAGATCACTCTCTTCACCATCACGACAGATTTTTCCTATCTGGGAAGATTTGGGTCTATGCTATAAAATAAGAGAAAATGAAATAATATTATGGAGATATTAACTCACAAGCTTAAAAAAATCTAATTTTAAGCTCATGATTCAGATGATCAGCAGTTTGATCTTAACTGCTGATCATCTGATCTCAGCTGAGCTTATTAATGCATCTTTAGAAATCAGCTGTGGTGTTGACTTTGCAGCAAGTAAACTTTGTTTCTGTAGAGTTGACTGGGTTTTAGCCAAGTTTCTCCACATAGTCTCTCATCCTCTAGTAGGCTAGTGGAGCCTTGTTCAAATGACAACTCAACAACATTCCTGGAACAAGGGCAGAAACATACAAGATACTCTGAGGCCTGGATTCAAATCTCACACAATATTAATTCCCATGTATTTATTGCCAAAACAAGTCCAAAGGCTAGCCCATATTAAAAAGACAAAAGATTCATTTTATTAATGGAAAAGGCTGTAACATTACAATGCAAAGATGTGTGCATATGGGGAAAGTGGAGGATTGTGAACATTTTTGCACTTTAATATGGAGCAAAATATCTGTAACCAAATGAGATTGATTGGGGTGACTCTTATTATTCTCTTGTCAAAGAAAAACTTCAGAAATCCAATATAGAAAAGACCAGAAGGAATTAGATGCTATATGAATAAAGATATGGATCACATGATCAGATAAAGTAGATGTTAAAAAGTTAGAAGATACTAAGGGGACATTTGAATGTGTGTGGAAAAAGGCAGACATGATTAGCTATTAGGTCAGCATCAGAGGTAGGAAGAGTGTGGGATCCCATATTCCATATTACTAACTATCATCATCTCTCCCTAATCTTGTATAAAACCACTGTGTATGATGAACATTTAATTTTCAGATAGGAGTTTGGCTGAGTTAACATCAACAGTTAACATAGTTGTGTTTGAAACTTGGTGCTTCCTCTGAGTTAGGGATGAGACTTTTATTATAGAAAAAATATCTAAGAGTAGATCCTGAAAATTTACATAGTAGACTGTAGTGAATATCTCCCTATTTAGATCTTTCTAAATCTAAATCTAAAGATCCTTTAGATCTTTCCCACCTGCTTTTTGTTCTAGGATTCTGAGAAGAATGGACTAAGGCAATGGGTATTCGGTGCTTTCTGGTCTCTCATCTATTTTAGCTACAAGGAGCCCTGGAAGCAGATCAGAGGATGGAGAAGAGTGAACTCATTTTTTAAGGCTTCCTGCTGTCCAAATCTCTTGTAAGCCCATGCTGTCATTAAATGTCCACCACTATTTAGCACTGTGCAGGATATGCAAGTTCTGTTGGCTTTAAGTATTCCAACCAAACTAGAGGTGATATATTCACCCAGGAGCAGTTTATAGGTATTTCACACAATATAAAATAACAATGATGTTTTCAATAAGTATTGTGGTATAATTTCCAAAATGCCTGTATTATTATGGATATTTCATTTAAACACTCTCAGGATACATATTTTCATATCAATAAGATTAAATATTTGAAGAAGAAAAAAGAGAGAGCATGCAAAATATCACTCTGATCATTTCTACTACCATGTCTGCTATTCCCCTGGATTTCAGTGGTATGTTGCACAGATTTTTTTTTTTTTTTAATGTAGAGAAATTGGTAGAGTTTTAACTTTCTCCCTTCTAGCTTCATATTTTTTGAGAGGTGGTTTCAGGACTACTATCTCTCTCAGCTCTGGCCATGAGCTCTGAGTTGCTTCAATTTTAATTTTCTTCATGTTGACCCAGAAGGGAAGCAATTTTCCCAGTCTTAGTCCACCTCCACAAACAGAAGAGTTCTATACACTCTGCAGAAGGCTCCTCCCAAGAGGCTCATAGTCAGCACCGAGAGGAAGGTGTGATGGGTGGTAAAGAGATATATGCATTGGTGGATATGTTTTCAGGAGGCAAGTGATAAAGAGATTCTGGAGGGCTTGTTGTGAGCAGTTAGAGCCTTAGAAGTTTGGTAAGGGGAAGCAAAAGTATATTGTTTCCTTTCTATTGCTTACTTCTAATTTCATTTACTCTTCTGATTCTACTTTTTAAAGGTGAAGTTTAATTATATATTAAATATATAATATATTAAATATGTAATTATATATAATAAATAAAAATAAAGGTGAAGTTTAAATAACTGATTTTAAACTGTTTTCCCTAAGTGATAAGAGTTTTTACAATTATACATTTCCCTCTATAGAATGCTTTTAGATGCAGCATTATTTCTGATATGCTATATTTTCATTATGATTTATTTAAAAATAGTCCATGTGACTTTTTGACCCATAAATTCTTTAGAAAAGGTTCACTTAATTTCCAACTATTTAGGGGTTTCCTAGATATCTTATTATTCATAGATTTTGAGTGTAATATAGTTGCAGCTAGAGCATATATGTGTATATCTATAATAATTTAAAATTAATTGAGAAATCTCTTTATGATCTAGTATTTTGTCTAATATATGGTCTTCCTTGGTGAATTTCCCATATGCACTTGAATTGTATTAGGCAGCTGTTGGTCATAGTGTTTTTAAGCTTTCATTACAACTTCTTGTTCAATCCATCATTTGTTTACCATAACCAAAATTATGGTGTTAGTTTTCTAGAGCTGTCATAACAAATTACCACACACTAGGTGGCTTAAACCAACAGAAAAGATTATCTTACAATTCTGGAAACTAAAAGTCCAAAATCCAGGTATCAGCAGGATTGGTTCAGTCTTGAGGTTCTGTGGGAGAACTTGTTCCATGCCTCTTCCTAACTTCTGGTGGTTGTTGGAAAGCTCTGGTGTTCCTTGGCCTGTAGATGCATCTCTCTAACCTCTGCCTCTGTCTTTGCATGCCATTCTCCCTTGTGTGTCTGTGTCTTCACATTGTCTTACCTTCTGCATGATTGTGTCCAAATTTCCCTCTTTTTTTTAATTTATATTTTTTATTCTTTATTTAAATTCAATTTAGTTAACATATACTGTATTGTTAGTTTCAGGAGTAGAATTTAGTGATTCATCAGTTTCACATAACACCCAGTGCTCATTACATCACGTGCCCTCCTTAATGCCCATCACCCAGTTATCCCATCCCCCCACCCGCCTCCCTTCCAGCAACCCTGTTTGTTTCCTAGAGTTCAGTGTCTCTTATGGTTTGCCCCCTTCTCCATTTTTATCCTCCCTTCCCCTATGTTCATCTGTTTTGTTTCTTAAATTCCACCTATGTGTGAAATCATATGGTCTTTATCTTTCTCTGACTGACTTATTTCACTTAGCATAATACCCTTTAGTTCGATCCACATCATTGCAAATGGCAAAATTTCATTCTTTTTGATGGCTGAGTAATATTCCATTATATATATATATATACACACCACATGTTGTAAGAAGACTAGTCATTGGATTAGGGCATAACCCAATCCAGCATAACCTCATTTTAACTTGATTATATTACCCAAGGTCCTATTTCACATAAGGTCACATTCATAAGTATTTTGGCATTAAGACTTCATGTCTTTTTAGGGGGACACAATTCAACCCCTAACATATGGTTATTATTTGTACTATCTTCAAAATGAATCCTAATTAAATTACAATGCTTTAAAAATATCTGCATGATACAGAATCTTTGACATTCTTTGTGAGTTGCTATGTAGTCTACAACATTGTCAATTTTTGAAATACTGCACTCAAGAGAAAATAAAATATAAAAAAAATTCCTTGCTAATTGTTAATTGAAGGGTTTCATAACAGATTAATAAGTTTATTTATTTTGATGTTGCTGTCTTCTCTATTATTACTACATTTTTTGCTTGATCTATCAAAAATTGAGAAAAGTGTATTTAAAGCTCTCAATATAATGAAATTTGGCCAATTTCTAAGTGGAGTCATATCTACCTCTACCATAAATTATCTTTACATATATATGTACACACACACAGAAATATTACACAGACATCCACATATATGGATGTCTATACTGTATCATTCATCCCCCTAATGTCTATTAGACAGTATCATCATCATCATCATCATCATAATCATCATCATCATCATTTTGTAGAAACAGGGTTTAGTTTGTATTGCCCTACATGTCTAAAGATTATTTGTTTGCAATTTGTTTTTGTTTTGTTTTTTCTTATTCTGGCTCTTACGTCTCTGAAATTACTCTCAGGATTATTTTTTTTTTTAAAGTGCATTGTATAGAATTATACTGGTGAATTGTATTTTTCTAAATCAACATTTTTTTCTCAAGTAATACCATAAGAAAGTGATTACTAGTATCACTTGTGTTGTTCATTTATTGTGTGTCCTTCCTGATATGCTGTCCTGTACTTTCATAATCACCAAAAGGATTGTGTTGAAGTTCACAAGTATAGTATGGATTTCTTTATTTCTCCTTTCAGCTGTATCAGATTTTGTTTAATGTACTTTAAAGCTTTGTTGTTTGGGGCATGCACATTTAGGATCATAACATTGTACTGATGAATTGATACTTTTATCAACATACGAAGTCCCTCTTTATCTCTAATTATTTTCTTTGTTCAGGAGTCTATATTTTATCATATATAGCCATCTGTCTTACTTTGTTTTTTAAAGCAATACCTGGATGATGTATCATTTTCATCATCATTATTTTGCTTTCAATACAACAATATCCTTGTATTTGAAATGAGCTTTTGGTAGACAAAATATAGTTGGATCATGTTTTTTTAATCTACTTTGCCAATCTGTATATTTTAATTGCTATATTTAGACCATTACATACAATGTGATTATTAATATACTAGGACTTAAATCTATCATTTTATTAGTTTTCTGTTTGTTTAGCTCTCTGTTCTGTTTCCCTTTTATTGCCTTCCTGTGAGTTACTTGAGTTTTTCTTGTAGAATTCTATGTTGATTTACTTATAGTATTTTTTGAGTATATTGTTTTATATAGTTTTCTTAGTGGTTCCCGTGGTTATTACAATAGACAGAAATTATCACAATCTACTGATCTCAGCATTTTACTACTTAGATTGAAGTGCAGAAACCTTATTTTCATTCAGATACCTTTATTATTCATACTTTATTTCTTGCACAAGGGCCATGCCAATCTTCTCCGTATCGTTCCAGTGTTAGTATATGTGCTGCTGAAGCAAGCACTATTATTCTCACTTTTAAAATATAGTTGCCTTAAGTATTTCCTCTGTCTAGATCTGAGGCATTCTTATTTTTATTTAAAGATTGTATTTATTTGAGAGAGTGCGCACAAGCAGGGGAAGGTGCAGAGGGAGAGGGACAAGCACACTTCCTGAGGGGGTCCAGGCAGAGCTCGATCCCAGGACTCTGAGATCATGACCTGAGCTGAAGTCAGATACTTAACTGACTGAGCCACCCAGGTGCCCCTGATGTATTCCTATTTTTTAATGGGTAGTCTTACCATTGAGGTGCAGTGTGAGGGCTGGGGACATAAGCATTTTCAGCTTCCTGATGGTTCCAGTTGACTCTGCCTCAGCACTGACTCACACTGCCTGGCTGTAGATAGGTAGATTGGAATTTCTTTGGTTTCCTTGACATTTTCCCCCAAAAAGTGAGACACCACATGCACCAATTCATTGCCTCCAAGTGGATGTAAGATCAGCTTGCCACTGGGTCTGACAACAGTAAGGGGGTAAAGAGGTGATAACTCATACTGCCATGTGCTGTAGTGTGGGCAGGAAGGCTCAGCTTTCAGCTGGGCACTACAGAAATGGCAGGAGAGGTGAGATGTTGGCTAGCCCCAACCAACTCTGCCTTGTTCAGTTTCACTGATATAAAACATAAAATAATAATTTTTGAGAAAAAAATCTCAGATAACTACAGCTAGTCTAACAGTTCTTTGACTTGACACCAAAATAATGGTGGATAAAAAGAAAATTGACAAATTGTTCCTCATCAAAATTTAAAACTGTTACCTGTAAAAGACCCTGTGAAGAGAATGAAAAGACAAGCTACATTCTAAGAGAAAATATTTGCAATCTGTATATCCAACAAAGGGTTTCTATCTAAAATATATAACAGTATCTCAAAACTCAGCTGTTAAAAAATCCAATTAGAGGGGCGCCTGGGTGGCTCAGTCGTTAAGCGTCTGCCTTCGGCTCAGGTCATGATCCCAGGGTCCTGGGATCGAGCCCCGCATCAGGCTCCCTGTCCGCGGGAAGCCTGCTTCTCCCTCTCCCACTCCCCCTGCTTGTGTTCCCTCTCTCGCTGTGTCTCTCTCTGTCAAATAAATAAAATCTTTAAAAAAAAAAATCCAATTAGAAAATGGTCAAAAAACATGAATAGCAGTTCACCCAAAAGGACATATAGATGGCAAATAAGCATGTGAAAAGGTGTTTATTATGTAAATAAAAATTCAAACCACAATGAAATATCACTGCATAACGATTCAGAATGGATAAAGTAAGAAATAGTGATAGCACCAAATGCTGGTAAGGGTGTAGAGAAACTGGATTACTGCTACAGTGCTTGTGAGAATGTTATATGAAGCCATAATAGTAGATGACTTCACCAAATAAGAAAAGATAGCATTAGAAGCATTCCTATGATTATGTTTTGAAGATCTTCATGTTTAATGGTTGAGTAAACAAAGATGAAAAATGACCAAACTGAATGAAACAGAGCAGTGAATGAGGTAGCAGAAATACCAGGATAGTATAATGTCAAAAGACAAAAACTGAAAGTGTCTTAAGAAGGAGCAGTCAAGGGGCACTAGGGTGGCTCAGTCAGTTAAGCACTGGACTCTTTGATTTTGGCTCAGGTCATGATCTCAAGGTTATGAGATCAAGCCCTGCATTGGGCTCCATTGCTCAGTGGGGAGTCAGCGTGAGATTCTCTCTCCCGCTTCCTTGATCCTTCCCCCCACCTGCTTGTACTTCCCCCCCAAAATAAATAAATAAATAAAATCATTAAAAAAAGAAGGAGGGGTCAACTTTTAAGTGGTCAATGTTTATGAAAAATACAATTTAGAAATTATGTACTATGAATTGGTTATGCTGTCCTATAAATTATTAATGTTAACAAAGAAGATTTTTGTTGGAATGATGAGGGTAGATTCAAGAATCATTAAAAGATGATAAAATTTAGAAGACTAATTAACCAACCTTTTTAAAATATATACATGTGTGAAGGTAAGTTGTACAGTTAAAAATTGTGCTATATACATACAATGGAATATTATGCAGATATTGCCTGGGTAAACAAAATCTTGCATTTGCAATGACGTGGATGGAACTAGAAGGTATTATACGAAGGGAAATAAGTCAATCAGAAAAAGGCAATTATCATATGATCTCACTAATATGAGGAATTTGAGAAACAAGACAGGGGATCATAGGGGAATGGAGTGAAAAATGAAACAAGACAAAACCAGAGAGGGAGACAAACCATAAGGGACTCTTAATCTCAGGAAACAAACTGAGGGTTGCTGGAGTGGAGGGGGTGGGAGGGATGGGGTGGTTGGGTGATGGACACTGGGGAAGGTATGTATGGTGAGCGCTGTGAATTGTGTAAGACTGATGAATCACAGACCTGTACCCCTGAAACAAATATTCATTATATGTTAATAAAAAAAAGAAAAATTTTTGTAGAATGGAAAATACAGTAAAGGAATTTTTTATTGTTGTTAATTTTGATTAGTCACTTTTAGGTTCTGTTCTGTTGTTTTAAATGAGCCCTAATAAAATGTGAAGATGATTTTGAGAAAGATCAGGGAGGGGAACTGAAAGATACAGAAAATGAAACATTTCTTTCATTTGAACATGAGGGAAAAGGGAAACATAAGGGAAAGAGAAAAGATTGACTTTATAGATTTAGTCATGGGAAGCAAAATGATTCTTTCAATAGTTTATATATCCTAAAAATAGATGGTGAGCTTATCTGCAGAGTGAACATGAGGAAAAGCAAAGAATCCATGCCTGCGTGGAGACCTCAGGATCTCAGAAGCACTAACTAACATGACTAGCACTGTGCTGGCACCTTAAATGACTAGTTGAGAACAACCTTAAGTTTATAGAGGTACTTACAGTTGTCAAGAACAGTGAAGTATATGAGATTTTACTCTACTTTCTCATTGACAAGTTAGCCGGGTACATTTTCAGAGATGACAGTAGAAAACCTGAGAAACTTATGTTGTAGACAATAGACAGTTTTATTAATCATAGTACAATAATGGTCAGAATGCCATAGTTGCACCTGTTCTCACACACTCCAGTCCCACAGGGTGATGGAGAGAGGGCCACCTGATACCTGCTCCTGCAGGGGGCTGAATTAAAGGGAAGGAACCATGTGCTTTGGGGAGACGATTCTTTTATCATAGATCATTGGCCTGACCTTTGCCCAGAGGGAGGTTATATTTGCTACACTAGACAACGTACAAACCAGCTTGGGTCTGGAGTGGGACCCTGTCTCTTACTTTGCAATGCTGTCTGCTACTTAACTATCCTTGTAAAGATAGTCTGGAAAAAAGAAAGTCACTGCCTCTACTGACAGGCATGGAGATACATGAGAGGCATATGCTTGCAACTCAGTCCAATGAACTCCCAGTGCTTTTAGCTTACTCAGTGCTTTACATGGTCAAAGCTTTTTTAAACATATCTAAAAAGGATGTATTCCTCTGTAAGAATTGTAAAATTATACTTAAAATCTTGGGTATGTATATGGTACTTTTTAAAATTTTTACCCAATTGTTGCAATCACTTCTTTCCTCCCCACCCTATCTGTGCTTTCCTGTTTTATGGTCTTTGCTTGTGAACTTTTTTTGTCTTGGCTGGGTGAACTGTGTTAGACAGTGGATTTGAGCAGATGTGATCTTTGCCATTTTCAAACAGAAACTATGAGTGCATTTAAGAGTTTGGGGGGGCACTCTTACTTGGCATTTTTCTAGAACAGCATGTCCCACATGTAAATCCCTTTCAGCCTGGATTATGAAATGGAAATGAGTAGAGACAAAGAGGTTCACCTGGGTAAGCAAAATGAGGTCAAACCCAGTCCAGCAGAACCAGGTTGAGCCCCATTAGGCTGAGCAAACCCTTCCCAGGCCTAAGCTCAGGCCAGCTTATCAGAGTCACAGTTCTTCTGCTGTACTCGTAAGTCTGAAGTAGAAAACAAAACAAAACAAAATTGTTTTAAAGCACTAAGATTGTTTTTTGTATGGCATCAATTAGTGAAAGTTAATATAGGGTTCATAAACTCATTTGGAAAAAGTAGATAGAAACAAGTTATACTTCAGAGTTGTGTTAATCAAGTTCAAAAGTGTATCAGATATAATTCTGTAATTTTTGGGAAAAACATCATTGTTAGGAATTATGAAATCTAAGATATAGTCCCTGCCTTCCTATTGATACACTATGAACTTGAGAAAGCCAGTTAATTTCTAAAATTCAAGTTTTTCATTTAAGATAAAAGGGAGTTGGAAAACTGATCTGTTTCATCTCATTTTAAAATTCCCTGATTGACTTTGGTTTTCTTTATTGAAAATATTGTATTGAATATAAACTTATCAAGGACTGTGAAGTTGGAGTATTTTACCCTAATTACAAGATAACAAGGTAGTCCATTACAATTTTGTGGATGGTGGCAGAATGCAAGAGATTTGGGACAGAAACAAGGGATAGTTCATTTCTCTTGCACCTCTTACGTGAGATGAAGAGAGTAAACTGATGCTTAGAACACCTGATTTTTCTTTTTTGAAATAATCATCAGTATGTATGCCTCTCTGGAGGGAGACCTTATTTTGATCTTCAAAGGCTTTCACTCTATAAATATCATTGGAAAAATAGTGCAGAAAAAGGCAGTCAGTGACTCTGCTCACAAGACATGCAAAAATGCAAGAGACTCTTAGAGAACTGTCCCCAAAGATGCTTTAAAAAAAAATATTCACGGTATAATGTTGTTGCTGTGTTAGTACATAGAATAATTTTAGTTAGTACAAATTACATGGAATAACTTCCAATATAAACTAGTGTCAGAATTTGTACTGTATAAAATATTGCATGCTGTAGTATTGGAAATTTACTATTTATTTCAATTTTGCCTGTTTTAATTGTTAGTGAGTGCCTATTATGCCCTCAGCATTTCAAGGAGCACACAGTGAATATATGATATAGAGTAAATTCTGTTAAAAGGTTTTTTAAAAAGTGCCCTGAACATCATATTGAGGAAACTGCAATCAAGTGTCAAACACACTGTCCAAGTTTATGCTAAGGAAACACAGTATTAAAAAAAAAAAAGACACAGTGGCTTTGGGTAACTAGAAAGGGTTTCATTTCAAAGAGGGGAGTTAAGAGAAACAATAATGTGACCAGGGTCTACACAGAAGATGTTTTCAGAGCAGTGCCTGAAACTATTCTAGGTGCTAACATGATATGGACCAGCAAATCAGTTTAGTATTAGTAAATGTGTATTGGTGAGTATTAGTAATTAAGTTCCACAGTAACCCTTTGAAGTATGCATTTTGAAGAATTATTATGATTCCTTTTTTTATTTTATTATGTTATGTTAATCACCATATATCACATCATTAGTTTTTGGTGTAGTGTTCCATGATTCATTGTTTGCATATAAGACCCAGTGCTCCATGCAGTACATGCCCTCTTTAATACCCATCACCAGGCTAACCCACCCCCCCACCCCCTTCCCTCTAGAACCCCCTGTTTGTTTCTCAGAGTCCATCATCTCTCATCGTTTGTCTCCCCCTCTGATTTCCCCTCCTTCATGTTTCCCTTCCTGCTATCGTCGTCTTCTTTTTTTTTTTTAACATATAATTCATTATTTGTTTCCGAGGTACAGGTCTATGATTCAACAGTCTTGCACAATTCACAGTGCTCACCATAGCACATACCCTCCCCAATGTCTATCACCCAGCCACCCCATCCCTCCCACCCCCCACCACTCCAGCAACCCTCAGTTTGTTTCCTGAGATTAGGAATTCCTCATATCAGTGAGATCATATGATACATGTCTTTCTCTGATTGACTTGTATGATTCCTATTTTTAATTGAGAAAATTGAATTTGGAGACACGGAATGACTTCTAAAGGATGATACAGCTGACAAACTGGAAGCAGGCCTTTAACTTAATTTACTAATTTCTACTCTCTTGTTCTTTTGAAATGGCCACATCCATTTCTGCTAATGAATAGGAAAATGTTATGAAGCCCTGCAAAATTAAAATTGTATATTTGATTATATATAATTAATTTTATCTACTACATGAGGATATCGCCAGAATGAAAAACAGATAACTGATTCTGCAGCCATGAATTAGGAAGATCTGGAGGTGATATTGTAAGATGTGTGTATATATATATATAGTCATATAGTTACAGGTCCTGTGTGTGTGCACCTGCATGTGTGTGATCTATATCTTCTTTTGGTTTTTAGTTTGTGTTATTTCAGCCATTCAAAATACACATATTGTTTGGTTTTATATCATAGTTGACATATTTTATTTGCATTACATTTTGACTGGGATATATTTTATTTCACTGAGGGAATAAGGTTATGTTAAGTATGTGGATTCATGGTTATCTACTTATTTCATTATTGAACACATTAACGTGTACTGTCACTGAGAAAAAAATAAGAATTTGTTTTTCTTTTTTTTTTCTTAAATGGTTTCAAAGTGCTTTATATTAAAATGTGTGTTTGTTTTTGCATTTCAATTTAAACTCCACAGGGTTTTTTTCTTTTTAATTTGATATACTATAAAGAAAATTGTGCATACCCCTGTAATTCAAGAGCTTCAGATGAAATCTGAGAAAACTAAGCCAGTGCTGTCAGAATTTAAGTTCTGTACACTAAAAGGAAATAGTTTTCTTTCTCCCTTCCTTCTGTTTTCTTCCTTTCTCCTTTTTCTTTCAATTTCTTTTTTTTTGCTTTTTATTTATTTCTTTAATATAGAATACATATTATTTCTTTAATATATATAATTTATAATATTTATTACATGTGATATATATTATACAATATATTATATAATTTGTGCAAATTTGTAGATCACAATATATATATTTATTTTTTTAATATTGGATACGATAGACCAAAAATCTATGTTTTATGTGAGATTTATGCCTCAGTTATATTAAACAGATGTTTAAAGGGAGTAAAACCCAGGGCACCTGGGTGGCTCAGTCAGTTAAGCGTCAGACTCTTGATTTTGGCTCAGGTCATGGTCTCTGGGTCTTAAGATTGCCTGGTGTCAGGCTCTGTCCTGAGCTTGGACTCTACTTGAGATTCTTTCCTTTTCCCTCTGTCCCTCCCCCTGCTTGCGTACACACTCTCTCTTTCTCTCTCTCAAATAAATAAATCATTTTTTAAATAGATAAAGGGAGCAAAACCTATGTGCCATTTAACTTTGTGAATATATGAGTTGCATTCATGGATTCATTGATAAAGGCTTCATTGTCATAAGAAAGTTCTGCTTATGTAATGTCAACGTTCTATTTTGCAGTTATGAGTAACTATATGGAAGTTATTAAAATATTTTACACATATTCTCAGTAATAAACTTGTATCCAATATTATGTGCAATATATTTAATGTGCAAATTTTACACCTGGATGAACTTAGAGTATAAATGTATGTGGTTTACTATTTTTACACATTTCCAGAATGTTTTTTAAAAAGACTTTATTAGGAGAGTCTTAAAAGCTATAAGATTCAGTTAAAAGTTACTTACATAACTCATTGAATAAAAACATTCATTTAATAAAATGTTGAAAAAATTATATCATGAAAAAAGAGTTGGCAGGAGAACAACTTTGGTAGAAAATTTCACTCTAAGGAAAACATTCCCATATGTTTCATTAAAGTTACAGCAGTTAACATTTCTCTGCTTCCGTAAATTGACTGTATAAAGGTATGTGTGCATTTGCCCCTAAACTGCAAAGTGTCCATTCCTGTAAAATGTATGCACCCGTAGTGTTTTAAGCATGTGTATGTTTGCAGTGTAATTTATAAGATCAATCCTTTTACAAACAATACAATAAAAAACACAAAAAGTTATTGTAAAAATGAGAAAATAAACATGTTTATCTATAATTAAAAACAAGACATCCAAGGATCACTAGAAGTCAGCAGAGTAGTATGTTTGCTCTAGTTGTTTTATTTGCAGTAAAACAATTAAACAGGATTGCTTCCCAAAGGATTCCCAATTCAGGTTTTACGCTAATACACATCAAACTTTCCAGATTGATACAGATGGGTGAGCCTTGGTTTAAATATTAAGCATGAGGTATTGCTTTTGTATTCTCTGTTGTAGACAAATTCAGAATTTGATGTGAATAAAAGAAAGGAACTGTGACCCATGGCTGATAACTTGAAAGCTTAATCTGACATTAATATTTTAGTAAAGTAAATAACAATTATTATTCATAATATTATTGGGATGATTGGGTCACTGGGTAAAAGGGATAGATTGCTGTCACATAATCCCTATACTTAAGGTGGACATGGATACTGTAATGATAACTGATTCAAAGGAGTGAAAAAAAAACCCTGACTTGGAGATGTTAGTATGGGCTAGCTGATCATGGTGTCTGAAGAACAGAAATGGAATGCTCATCTGTTGAAGTTTTATTTAACCCGTGTAAGCAGGAAATCTCCAGGTCTACTGAGAAGGGGTCTCACTTACATCATCAACTCAGGGAGTCACAGCCTTCAAATTCCAGACTTCAGTCAGTTTACACACGTCAGTTCACACACCTGGAGCCTCTTCATCAAAGGGGAGGCTGTATCCCCTTAAGAAAAGAACCTTCTTGGGACACCTGGGTGGCTCACTTGGTTAAGCGTCTGCCTTTGGCTCAGGTCATGATCCCAGGGTCCAGGGATCGAGCCCTGCATCGGGCTCCCTGCTCAGTGGGGAGTCTGTTTCTCCCTCTCCCTCTGCTCCCCCTGCTCTCTCTCTCTCTCTCTCTCTCTCAAATAAATAAAATCTTTAAAAAAGAAAAGAACCTTCCTTACTGCCAGGATTTATACCGTTTTCCTCCTAGGACTTCAAAAATGCACTTACAGCCCCTTTCCAAGGTAGCACCTTACTGTAGCACATTGGGGAAGGGAAAGTCATCAGTCTTTGGGGATTTTGGGACACAGACTCTGAACTGACACTAACTCTGGAGGTGCAAATGGTTACGCTCCACAAGTCAGAGCAGAGCCTTATGGAGATCAGAGGAGCAATATGGTTTTGACTCAGGTCCCCCCTTAGGGCGTAACTGGGTCTCAGGACCCACCTGTGGTATTTCCATGGTTGCAACATGACTACTTACAATAAGCATACATAGCAACTGGCAGAATCTACGGTCATCTGGACCGTAGAATGAAGGCTTATGCAGGGCCAGGACTAGAGCAAGACAAGTAAGCAGCTTAGAGAACAATATTTAAGAAGAAATATGCATCATTCTGAGAATGGGTATCTTTTTAAATTTTGTGCACTGTCTTGCTTGCCTCATGCTAGTCCCAAAGGGAAAGGCTACATGAAAGCCATGAGAACCACTTCTACTCAGAAAAGAGGTAAAGTAATATCACTTTCATGGAAGAAATACGGAGATTAGTGCCACCATCAAGAATCTGTCAGAGGCAGGAGTGGTGATTCCCATCACATTCTGACTCAACTCACCTACTCTTGCCTTTACAGAATACAGCTGGACCTTAGAGATGACAGTGGGTTGTTGTCAATTTGATCAGGTGGTGACTCCAATTGAACTTGCTGTTCCAGTTCATTGCTGGGGCAAATCAGTGTATCTCCTGACACTTAGTTATTCATCTGGGGCATACCTTTTCTCTATACCTTTTGAAAAACCACCAGAAGCAATTCACTTTAGCTGGCAAGTCCAACATTACACTGCATCGGTTCTAGTTGTAGATTATAATCTAGTCCACAGGAACCTTGAACATTTTTCCTTCCACAGAATGCCACTGTGGTCTATTAGATTTATGATACCAACCTGATTGGAGCTGGTGAGCAGGAAGGAGATACTACTCTACATATATTTTTACAACAGTTGTGTGCTAGAGGGTGGGAAGTAAAGTCTGGAAAAATAAAAGATGACATACTTAATTTCTATATCCATTTTTTTCTTGTGACATTTTTGTTAAATTATGTTTCACTAGTATTTTCCACTTATTTTAAATTTCTAAATTTACTGATACAAAGTACCTCATAGTATAATATTATGATCTTTAATATTTGTAGAATAGGCTTTTTCATCGCTCTTAATTCTTCCTGTGTTTAGTTCATTTTCAAACATGAGTATATTCAATGTGCATAGCAGTCTAGGTGGGCATATACATACATATACATATATGCCTAATAAATACATATATACATATGCCTAATAATATATATTAGGCATTCTGACTCATGTGAGGTGATATCTCATTGTAGTTTTGTAAATCACTCTAGTAATTTTACCCACCGTATTTTGTTTCCATGATCACTGTTGAAAAGTTAAATGTCAGTCTTATTGTTGCTTCTTTGTAGGTAGTAAGTCTTTTGCCTCTGGCACTTTTCAACATTTTATCTTGGCTTTGGTTTTTAGTAGTTATATTGCAATGTCTGAGGGAGATTTTTCTTTTATTTATCTTATTTGTGGTGGGATCCTAATACTTTTTTGTATCTGACTTATGGTAGCTCATCAGTTTGGGAAACCCGTCAGTTACTTTCTCAAATGGTCTTTGTGCATTCTTTTGATCTCTTCTTCTGGGATTCCAGTTGACAGATATGAGAGCTTCACTCCATGTTTTATGTCATTTAAGGATTTTTCCCTTATTTTTTTTCCTCTTTGCTTTGGTCTACTATCTATTTTCCAGCCAGCTAATACTCTCTTCAATGGTATAAAATATTTTGTTAATATATTACAGTCATGTTATTTTTAATGTCTAGGATTTGTAGGATTTTCATTTTATTTCTAACTCCCTGTTATTTGGTGAAATTTACTTGAAAATATTTATTATAGCTATGTTAAAGTCCACAATCTGGAAATTCCTATATTTGGGTTTTATATGACTCTGGTTATATTGCCTAAATGGTAGGTACTGATCCCTGGAAATTTTCCATGGATTACTGTATATTTTCCATGAGGAATTAAAGAAGTTCTAGATACCTTCCCTAAGACTGACCCTATTCTGTAACAGGCATGTATAATAACAGTAAGATGCCCCAGTTTGGTCAGAGATTGAGCACTTGGTGTGTTTCAATTTTTTTTAGAATGGTTGTTTTTCTGATTGGTCTCCACTGATACAATGTAATCCTCTAGGAGACTCAATAGACAATTTAAGAGGTTTACCACTGCCCTTCTTTATCAGACGTTTTTGTATTCAATTCTCTAGTAATGCAAGACTTCCAAAAACCCCACTACATTTTCTTGTAGGTTTCTTAGCTATGATTTCTGGGAAGATTATAAATGCAGAAATTATTGCACATAAAAGAGGCAAAGAATGGGCAGTTCACTCCTGTGCACCAAATTTTTTCTTTTTTTCTTTTTGTCTCCTCAATATTAGGTCATGAAATCCTTGCTGCCTTTGCTGGCTCTTAGTCCATTTTTTACCCTTTATTATCTCATGGGTCTTCTAATCTGCCTTTCACTGGCCTTCTGACTGATTTCCCAGTCTCTCAATATGTAGGTTCCCCAGTGCCTCCAACCAAATGTATTTTATTTTGTACTCATCCTTCTTAGACAAGTACAAAATAAGAAACACAAGTCTCTCATCTGATGAAGATCATTGTGCTGTACTTTCTTCCTTGTTGATATCATGAAACTCTATCTCTGAATCCTTGTCATTCATGATAAAAATGATGCATAGTTTAGGTAATAAAACCATCATCATAACTATGAGTTAATGTAATGTAGTTGGGAGGAATTTGCTTAAAAATTAAGTGGAAAGAGTTGGAATTTTTACAAAGTCCATGCTTAATTGTGCACCCTTTTAACAAAAGTGTATGGGAACATCTCAATTATGTGATATATTTGTTGAGTAGTCACAGTTCAAATTGGGCTAGGCTGAAGTTTTCATTATTTACAATATCTTTGCTATGAGATTCTACTAATTTTTTTGGTGAAATATTCTTTTCAGCTTTCAAGACACAGATATAGTTAAAATTATTTTTGTGACAATTTTAAAGCAAAGTGGGATCACAGATATATTAGTTTTTGGTTGTACAATATATTTCAAATTGAAAATCTAATTGAAAAGCCCAAACATATAGGCAACACATTTTTTATTGTATAGTTATGAGTATTACAAGTATTAATTCAGTGAGGTAACCTGAAGCTTATTTCAGGTTCCTTGTCAGTATTTTGTTGTCTTGACATATTTTTATTTTATTCTTGGAACCCAGAAATCAGCTTTAAAAATGTACAGGAAGAAGCAGACAGAAATGCTGAACTTTGTACTGAAGATGCTTTTGATATCCAAGTCATCTCCTGGGTCCAGGAAACAGTGCTATCTATAATTAAAGGAATGATGTCCATCATTCTCTCTGACCTAAAAATATTTCAGTGTGAAAAAACATTCAGAAAGATATAGTTTTAAAAAATGATCTGAAATGTGCTGTGAGACAGGGAACAGTATTCCATTGATGAAACCTTTCACTAATAGGTTCAGCGCATTAAAAACAGCTACTTTTATGCCCCACATTCACTTCATCCTCAAAACAAAACCAAATTAAAACAAAAAAAATAGTATGTCAGAGGGGGAGACGAACCATGAGAGATGATGGACTCTGAAAAACAAACTGAGGGTTCTAGAGGGTAGGGGGGTGGGGGGATGGGTCAGCCTGGTGATGGGTATTAAAGAGGGCACGTTCTGCATGGAGCACTGGGTGTTATGAACAAACAATCAATCATGGAACACTGCATCAAAAACTAATGATGTAATATATGGTGATTAACATAACAATAAAAAAATTTGAAAAAAAAAACAAAAAAATAGAAAACCTCATCCATTAACCTGTATTCTTCTGTCCAACTTGTAGAAGTGGCACATAATCATTTCATTATATCTTCTGTAGAATATATGTCTACATACTATTGAAGGGAACTGTAATAGGAATCACGATGGAAAACAAACAAGCAAAAACTGGTAAATAAAGAACCAACAAAACCAAACAGAAGCCTCTTGGTACTAAGGCCTTGTTTTCCTTTCTGCTTAATAAGTTATCTGTTAAAAAAAAAAAAGAATAGAGACAGAGAAAATATTTTATATATTTAAGTTATTATTCATGCCTTATTTCCTACCAATATTCATTTTAATGTTGCTGACATGAGTCCTTTTATATTCAACATACTTGTTTGGTACCCATTCTGTCTACTACCACAGCACTGTGGGTTTTCATCCATCTTACTAGCTACTAACAGTTATTGTTATTTTATTCTTATTCTTATTACATCATTATGATTCCTTATAGAATTGCCATGCTGCAGTAAGATAGTATGCTTCTTCAAAGGCAAAGCTTTGTTTTATCTTAATTTCCTCAGTGTTACACAGTAAGAATTCAGTACATTTTCTTGAATAGTTGATGACCAAGTTTTATTGGAAATCTAGTTAAGCAGTTTGCATCTAAATTATACAAATATATAAGGAGAGATGGTGAAGAAATGTTCCTCTATTAATTAATGCATACATGTACTGACACCAGAAATTAATCATCATATCAAATATTATTTAAATAATAAGTTGAGGTTTTCTGACTTTAAAATGTTTTATAACCACTTCATTTAAATATATAAACTTTTTTTTTTTTTTTTTTGCTTTTTGCTTTAAAAACATACCTTATTTTGGGGTGCCTGGGTGGCTCAGTGGGTTAAGCATCTGACTCTTAATTTCGTCTCAGGTCATGATCTCAGGGTGGTGAGAGTGAGCCCCGCCTGGGCTCTGGCTCAGAGGAGAGTCCGCTTCTCTCCTTGCCCCCCCCCACCCCTCCCCTTGCTCATGCATGCCGATACACACATGCGTGCAGTCTCTCTAAAATAAATAAATATTAAAAATATATATACATATTTTTCCATGTAAATGATATTTTGGTCAGAAGTTCCTAGAATAGCACACACACAAAAAACCTTTTATAAACAAGTTGAGGGGTGGGGCGCCTGGGTGGCTCAGTCAAAGCATCTGCCTTCGGCTCAGGTCATGATTCCCGGGTCCTGGGATCGAGCCCCACATCAGGCTCCCTGCTCAGCGGGAAGCCTGCTTCTCCCTCTCCCACTCCCCCTGCTTGTGTTCCCTCTCTCGCTGTGTCTCTCTCTGTCAAATAAATAAATTAAAAAAATCTTTAAACAAGTTGAGGGGCACCTGGGTGGCTGAGTCGGTTAAGAATCTGCCTTCAGCTCAGCTCCTAGGGTTGAGCCCCGCATCCGGCTCCCTGCACAGTGGAGAGTCTGTTTCTCCCACTCTCTCTGTCGCTCCCCTTAAATAAATAAATAAGATCTTTAAAAAAAAGTTGAAATGTTATTTGGTGTTTTTTATTATTGACTTAGAATTTAATTGAATTATGGTTAGATTACATGGTCTGCATGATACATGTTTGCACATAATTTGAAGCATGCTTTATGAATCCATATAAGGTGAATATTGCATGTGCTTCTTGTGTATTTTTAAATTAATTTTTAAATTGTTGGTATACATTTGATAATTGTGTTTTAGAACACACTTATTTAAATTTGTCATCAATTTTGCCTACAAAATTATTATTGTTTTCTTTAGTTACCTATTAATCAGGGGTGTCACTGGCAAGAGGAGGCAACCTCAAAGTGCAGGATACTGTAGATGGTTTAAAAATCTTGTTAATTACAAATAATAACAGAGGCAAATTCTTTATTTTAAGGATAAGTACTTTTTTACTTGCTTTTTTTTTTAAAGATTTTATTTATTTATTTGAGAGAGAGAGCCACACAAGCAGGTGGAGGGGTAGAGGGAGAAGGAGAGAATCTCAGGCAGACTCCATGCTGAGAGCAGAGCCCGAGGGGGGCTCAATCTCACAATCCTGAAATCAGAACCTGAGCCAAAACGGAGTCAGATGCTTAACTGACTGAGCTACCCAGGTGCCCCTTTACTTGCTGTTTTTATGTCAGGTTTATTGTGCTATAGTTTTTATACAATAAAATATGAGCAATTAACCATAGGACAATTTTATCTCAATAAAGATGTTTTAAAGAAAAGAAAAAAAGAACTTCTGTTCAGTCAGATTTGAACTATCCATTCGTTCACTTAAAGCATGGTACATGGACTTCAGATTTCTCATTCTCCTGTGGCTTTCTAAGATATAACTCCTAAACTTCATGAAACCAAAGGCTTTTCTCTGTTCCTGAAAAGGTAATGCAGATCCACCCCTCATTACCTCATTTGATAAATCCTGGTTTTAGCCTTGGTTTCACAATCTGGTTTCCAGCTGCCTCTTCATTTTTGGAATTTAGGGTTTACTCTTATGTTATTGTGATCTAAGTCATGCATACATATAGATATTTAAAAGATATTCTTTTAACCTTTTCAGAGTTTTTTGGTGGGGGATATGCAGTTTTTTTTTTTAAATAACTAGCTTTCCATATTGCCAAAACTCAAAGAAAAATAATATTGTCAGGAAAAAAAATCATTATTCAATCTTCTTGAAAATCAAAAATAATTTATGAGTTTGACTTTATGGTAAAAAATGTACAGTACAAGCTTGGAATCTAAGTTCCTAGAAATATATCTATCTTTATATACTTAATATTCAGTTTTATGCTCCAGTAGTTACAGGTACAGTTCTAGGCACCAGATACACAGCAGAGAAATAAACGTAAGGAATCCTCTCCTATGAAGAGCTTAATGACTGTGGAGTTTAACAACAAGCAAGGAAATAAATAAGTAAAATAATTTTAGATGGACAGAGTGCCTTTAATAATAATAAAAAAAATTAGTCTGAATATGGCAAAAGATGGTGGCCATGAGGGGATCAGTGTTAGATAGTATTACCAAGAAACACTTGCCTGAGGAGATGATATAAGGAAACAAAATTAAACCCGGAAAGGGCCAGGTAAAATTTTCATGGCTGATGTGCTTGGCTTCTCAGATTCTCCTGCAAGCGTAGACTAACCCATTCCTCTATTCCAAGGCTTCAGGAAAACATCAGGTCCACCTTTCCTGATGGATCTTTATTCTCACAACTTCTCCATTGTTCTGCAGGATTTAATTTCTATAATAATTATTTTGTCACATATATTGCTTCTGCTTCCCTGCCTGAGCTCTGACTGATGCATTGAGGATGACTTAGAAAATGAAATTTTACCGAGAGGTGTGAATACATTGTAGCAGCGTTATTTTTTGCAAATTGAACTAAAAACCCTATTTGCAACTTTAGTGACAACAAGTGTCATTTTCTTCCCACCCTCCTCTTTTTATCTATGGTTGTTATAATCAAAGTTAACTATCGTATCAGTTGTCAGAGAGACATCTCTAAATTAATGTGGGAAATATAATTTTAAATTAGGTATTCCTAATTTGAGTACTGTATGCATATAAACTATTAGAAACAGGAAATTATTTTTCTCTATTTTTATAATTCCTCACATACAAGCTAAGAATAAACTTTTCATAAAATGGAGACTACTCAGATTAAAAAAAATCTTATTGGCGCCTGGGTGGCTCAGTCGTTAAGCGTCTGCCTTCGGCTCAGGTCATGATCCCAGGGTCCTGGGATCGAGTCCCACACTGGGCTCCCTGCTCGGCAAGAAGCCTGCTTCTCCCTCTCCCATTCCCTCTGCTTGTGTTGCTGCTCTCGCTATCTCTCTCTCTCTGTCAAATAAATAAAATCTTAAAAAAAATAAATATCTTATTACTAACAGCCAGTGTCACTCCATGAATGTCATAAAACAAAGAGGAAATGAATGCTGGCTGAGTTTACTGGAAGTTGTAAGTGGTAGAGGAATGGGGAGGAAGAAACTTTGAACACCGAGTAATGTATTTGTCTGTTTTTTTTAAACTTTTAAATAAATGCTAGGATGGAAATGACACTAAACTAAATTACACACCGAGTGTGCTTTCAGTTCATTTTAATTTTTCACATATACTTAATTTAATCCATAGAACCCACTTCCCAATTCAAGAAAATGATAAGGTTATCTTCATGTATAGGTAAAGTAATCACATATAAAAGATACTAAAATTGAAATATGTAGGGTCTAATCTTAAGAAAGTTACCTATCAAGACAAACACAGCAAGGAGGCCATGCCAATTTATCTCCACATTAAATAAGGAATCCCCAACAAGATAAATGGAGGAACTCAATAATTATTGGTATATATTCTCAAATTTCTAAGAGTATTTTTAGCCTTATATGTAGTAATCCATTTTTAATCTCAAGGGTGGGTCAATTTTTGCTCCAATTTGTTTCACTAGATTTACTCAAATCAACTTTTTTAGGGTATGTCTTGAGTAAATTCATGATTAGAAAGTTATTTTGAAAACTTATATGGGAGAGAGGACTTATGAAAAAAAAATTGGGGGTAGGGTCACATTTGAGACCCAGATGGCTTAAAGATAAACTATCCTTCTGTGCATCTATTAAATATTCAGATGCTAGGGATATACAAAAACAAAATTTTATAGTTTGTGCCAACAAGAATAATGCACGGATCCATAATATCTTTAGTTACACAATGGTTTCCTTGTGACAATACTTTCAGAAGTTTATGATTCATTGATTTCATTAAAGGTTAATAGAATAAAGCTGAGGATTCACAGTAAAATAGACATGTTCTGGGGTTTTCAAAGATCATAGCCGCTGGTTAACAGAAAGGCGCAGAACGTGCTGAGATCCATCTCAACTCTGGCACGAAATCAACAACAGGACACAAGCTCTTTGAGTGCGAGTGTTCTTTCATGCTAAAAGAGTAAAATAGTGAAGGTGAAGGGCCCTTTCATTCAGCACCTTTGTATGGAAACACCAACCAGATTGAATCTGTCTTCTTTAATATTATAATACTCTCTAATCTTTCAATAAAAGCAGAACCAAGTTTATATTATTTCACTGTACTTTCTCTACTGAAGTGAGGTCTCTGCCTGGCAAGCGGCCCAGTTGGGACTGACAATGATGATACACACAGCTGGGAGAATGGATGCTGTTCAGTACTTGGTTGTTTCACTCAACTCTCTCACCCATTTTGGGGGGACACCTGGGGGGCTCAGTCGCTTAAGCCTGCCTTCGGCTCAGGTCCTGTTTCTGGGGTCCTGGGATCGAGGCCCGAGTCCGGCTTCCTGCTCACGAGGAGCCCGCCTCTTCATCTCCTCCCCACTTGTGTTCTCTCTCTCCCTCTCAAATAAGTAAATAAAATCTTAAAAAGAAAACCCTCTCTCACTCATTTTGGTTTTCCTTTTCTTTCTTTCTTTTTTTTTTCTTTCTATCTTTCTGTTCTTACTGACTCATACAGGTTAGACAGTCATTCCCAAAGTGGTTCTGTCCGTGGGCAGAGGGAAGGGTCAAGGGAAATAATTTGGTTCTTTGATAAATCTTACTTAAGCTAATAAGGAAATACTCATGCATAGAATCATTATTAGCAAAAGACTGCAGTTTTTCATATGGAGGCACTGCTGACATTCACCAAACAGGCACTTTCCTCTGAAAGGTAATAAATATAATCCATGATACAGAGTTGCTAAATATTATTGATCATGATGTATCAATATGTTCTCACACTGAAAAGTTAACGAAGCTTTGTAAAACTCTAAGCCTCCTTCACTGTATGTGAAAAATGTCATTACAAAATCAATTTTATAAAAAAGCTATGTCGGAGTGTTAAATTAACTAAGGAATATGGATAAGTTAAGTCTCACCACTAGATAGGTCACTCGTTTGATGTGGGGCCATGGTCAGTTTGCACAAGTGATTTGAAATTTAATTTTCTAAAAAGTAAAACTGTGAGGTAACACCAAACCCAAATTTCTCTGAGAATCAAATGGAAAAACAATGTAATAAAAGACCATTTATACGTGCAGTGTTAGAGAGTTTAATTTCTTTATGATGACACAGTTAGCAAAAGGCCGGCCCAGTATCTAAAACCAAAGACTCAGAACCAGGTTCACTATATCTTAGGTCGTACTTGCTACCTAAGAGGTCACAGAGCATCCTGCTCATGGCATGAAAGGGAAAGAGTGCTGTGTGTGTCTGTGTGTGTGCATGCACGCGTTCTTTCCAATTAGTGTTAAAGGCAGACTTTAGACTTGTTTTTCTCTTATTTATTTCTCTCTTCATATGCTCTGCACCTCTAGTACATCCCCACAGAGCTGCTCTGAGTGTAGGGCTGAGCAGTAGGAATTGTTGATTATGTAAATGAAACACCCCATCTAAGCAGCTCCATGGAGAGAGAAAACAGCAAAGGAGGAAATCCAGACATGAGTTGAGTTAATAAAGCCTTTAGGGAGTTCCGCTTATAGTTTGCTCTCATACAGAGCTGAGAAATTTTCCATTTGATGTGGAAACTCATGGTTTTGCTGTAAATGAGGTTCACTCAATTTCATATTTACTGGTGTGTGTGTGTGTGTGTGCATATATATATGATTTGTGTGTGAGTGTGGCATATGGGCTATTGGGGCTTAAATAACTATGTATTTTTTTATTGTATAATCATATTTTAAGAAAGGAAAGAGGGATTTAGAATGAGTCTCATTAAACATAACTAATTTAAGATGTCCTCATAGCTGTTTGTTATGGTATGAAAGTCCTTATTGGTTATTGCATATTTCATAATACAGAAACTATAGCAGTAAATACTTCTACTCTTTACAGTTCTTGCTAATGTAATACTATATATAAAGCAGCCATATATTTTTCTCTAGGACACATATACATAAGATGCCGTAGATTATGTGTGGTAATACAAACATAGGACTTGATTTTTCACATTGATTGATTTTTCACATTGAAAAATATAATCATTGGATTATAAGAAAAGCGAAAGCTAATGCAGAAGGTGAATAATATGGCCTCAAAGTTTCAGATGCATTATCATTTATAATAATTATTCCAAATCGTAGCATATAAAAGGTATCACAAATGTATGCAAGATGGTTACTTTTTGCCAGGTGAACCATAATAAATGAAACAAAGTATACAAATAGTTAGCCTATTTTACTTTAATATTTAGTATCCTCACATAAAAAGGATGGTTAGTGGTGCATTAAAACAGATTCACAAAATGGATGTGACTTATATTCTGCTTTCATTTCCCTTTGTTGCTACTAACCATTTCATACTGCCCTGGTGTTTTCGGTTTCATTCTCTCTTCTATTTCCTTTAAAATTAAAATTAAAATTTTAACTTGTTAGGTTTTAGACTTGCTGATGTCTGTTCCATCTTGCATCTCCAGACAGTAGTCTTACAAAATACTTGGGGATATAAAGCATCTTACAGAGAGAAAAACCCCACATCTGTCTACCATATTCTATTGTATTTAACCTTTATCAGTCTGCCATAATTCTGTGGCCAAACAGCTGTTCTTTCCATGCTTCTTTTCCCACATAAGATGATATGAAATATCACAAAACCAAATAGTTCTGTGGACATTGCTTTTCATTTAAATCATAATGTTTGAATCACAGGACTTAAGCAACATTTTGACACTATTTTAATAGCCACCATACCCTTGTACCTTAAAAAGTAAACAAGATGACTAAGACAAGTAAAACAAAATAAATGTTTGAATGAATGTGAATATATCTTGATGATTTTTCCCTGCAAGAGCTTTTATTCATGGAACAAGAAGCTCAAAGAAATTGGTTTTATGTTAAGGCCCATCTCTATTTGGGTGTAAGAATATGTCCTTTAAATACAAGGATGAGGGCAACTGGGTGGCTCAGTCGGTTAAACATCTGTCTTCTGCTTGGATCATGATCCCAGGGTACTGGGATCGAGCCCCACATCAGACTCCCTGCTCAGCTTCTCCCTCTGCCCCTCCCCCCGTTTGTGCTCTCTCACGCGCTGTCTCTCTCAAATAAATAAATAAAATCTTAAAATAAATAAATAAATACAAGGATGAGATGACATATGTTTCTGTATGGAAAACTAATGTGCATACATTCCTGTATTTTCTGGAGTGAGACATACAAGTATGACAGTTTCCTTGAGAAATTGGAAGGAATAAGGAATAAACACATACAACTTCTGAGAATTCCTGAATAATCATATGTGATTGAATTCTAAAATGAGCATAAGAAAAACAAATTATATATATATATATATATATATATATATATATATATATATATAAGAAATGGAATATGTAGAAAGGAATGGCTCATGTTTTTCTTTTTGCTGTCCTGAAAGGAGAAGAGTTGCTTTATTCAGGACAGGCTGATACCAGCATTTATAGTATCAACACGCAATTATCTCTGTTTGGGAACCTGATATCCTGGCAATTCTTCACAGCAGAAACAGCCACATTTGTCCTCCACTTCATAATATAATTATTAATACAAAAAAGCTCCTTTTCCTTAAAATATGGAAATTTCTAAAAATTGTTGACATTTGCTGGTGGACCTACTCATATTCCTGTGTGGTGAAATTTGTGCCAATAGCTAGTCTCTCTCTTTGTCTTTGTCTGGTGCTGTATTTACCAGGCCCTTTCTATAATTGAATTGTTTCAGAATTCACTACCATTAAAATAAATTGCCTATCTTTACGTATTTTTCTGGCTTGGTAATTAAGTTACTTTTGAAATATAAGATCTGACAACAGTTTTTACCTTTATATGTGCAACCCACTTTCTAAAATATGGTATAATTTATTCTTAGTCTGTGAGGGAATTAATCAGACATATATATATGAAGTCTACATGCATTGCAATTGGGTGCCATCTTGCTCTAAAATTTAAATATTCCATTTTATTTTTGCTTTTTTATTTCTCTTGAATTTTATTATTGATTCCAGTTACCCAATTTTTTTAAAGTTATGACATATCTACATGACAAGGTAGTGGTAGAGTCATCCTAGATATTGTTTAAAAGGGATCGCACCTACTTGATGGGTATGGTTATGCTTATTAAGATTAGATTAAGAATTAAGCAAGTTTCATGAATATAAGTAAATGAATTTTCTGAATATACAAAATAAGAGTTAAGAATTACGCTTATTTTAAATCAATGTTTAAAATTTAGACTATCATTTAACTTCTTTCTATGAAAGATAAAGGTATTAACTCTCTCATATACCCCTTTCCAATTACTAATAGGCCTTTTTTTAAAGATTTTATTTATTATTAGAGAAAGAGAGAGCATAGAGTGAAAGAGAGCATGAATGGGGGGGTGGGGGTGGGGAGAAGCAGATTTCCTGTTGGGTGTGGAGCCTAATGTGGGGACATGGGACTCAATCCCAGGACCCTGGGATCATGACTTGAGCCCAAGGCAGATGCTTAACTGACTGAGCCACCCAGGCGCCCCAATAGGCATATTTTTTGTCAGCTTATGTCACTTACCATCCTGTTCTGTAACACCAATTCAAACAATGTTTTAGCTTTAGTTCTAGAATTAAATGGAGTCACTTCTTACTACCATTTCATTTACCTTTGCTTATTTCTAAGTTATTTATTCTAGTTCAACTTTTAATCAACTGGATCATATTATCAATATATCTTTAAATAAGAATTCATGAATTTTTCACACTTAACATTGGGATTTATGGCCTTTATACTTCAATGTAAATTTGGTTACAAGCAACTTTCTTGGATCAGAGACCTTCCCCAGATCTTTGTAGGCATTTTTTATTATATTTTGCCAATGACCAATTTTGAGATTGGGCTAATATTTCTTCCTTGTATCGGATTTACTTTTTATATCTTGATGAATTAAGATGTCCAGTCTCTGAAGTTAAATAATTTAGTAGAGGCTATGCTGTTGTCCTTAGGATTATCCAACATAAATCCTTAGAACTTTCTGTGCTCTGCAGGTAAAATTCACTTTATATGACTTGTTCTGAACTTTGTGTTGAGATCTCTAGTTCAAAGGTACCAGTAATAATCCTTATTTTGCATCCTCTTTGCTCTTCATAACTCTTAGTTTTCTTCTGATTGCTTTTTCTTTTTATCTGCATTCACTAAAACTATCTTAGCTTATTTCATTACATCTGTAATGTTATTTCCATCCATATATTTGAAGTGCTTTGTTCTTTCTACTTATTTTATTACACCTAGCATGACACTTTGTTTCTCAAAGTATTTTGTTTTGTTTTAATACTCATTTTCATCATTCTGTTGTTTTACTTCTCATCTTTGAGCTTCTAGTTTTGATTCCACATTGTTACCAAGTTGCCCCATAATTTAAAGAATTTGAGAGAAATTTCTTTCTGATTCTCTGTGTTCTTTGAATCCAAAATTGCATATTTTCTCCTCCTTCTTCCCTCTCACCTTTTTCTTATAATATATTTGCATAGAGTTTCTCTTCATCTCACTCATATTAGATAGCTTTTTTCAGACCTCCAATTTGCTGATATGGTGGGAACGTTTCTTAAATCCCCAATTACTTTAATCATTAACTTTTATTAAGAGCTACTTTTTGCTGTTTCATATTTTAGACATAATATTTTTCTTGATATTCTGAGTGGGGGAGGGAAACCACAGCTCACTTGGTAGGTATCCTTCTTTAGAGTAACTGGGCTTTGCACTTGCTTGCCATGAAGTACTGTGAATGCCTGTTTATTCCACCTAATTGTTGGATGTAATGGTATCCATGAGAGGTTGTGCTCAGAATACATTCCATCCATTTATATAGCAAGTGGAATGAAGCAGTCTTCTTTTCTTTTTTTAAAAGGTTTTATTATTTATTTGTCAGATTGAGGGAGAGAGAGAGAGAACACAGGAGCAGAAGGAGAAGCAGACAGAAGGAAAGGTGGAAGCAGGCTCCCCGCTGAGCAAGGAGCCCAATGCCAGACTCGATCCCAGGACCTTGGGATCATGACCTTAGCCAAAGGCTGAAGGCAAATGCTTAACCAACTGAGATACCCAGGCATCCCGCAGTCTTATTTTCCTAAACCCCAATTTCTTTTTTCTTTTTTTTTTAATTTTGAAGATTTATTGCAAGTACAAGATTATTACAAGTACAATAATCAATACAATGTGATATTACAATAAGGCTAGACATACACACAAATGGAACTAGGTAGACTCAAAGAATAGCAATAAGCACATAACAAGATATTCAATCATCAGATTGATACAACAGATATATGCAAATTAAGACCAGAATTAGATACCATCATATACCTACTAGAATGACTGAAATTTTAAAATAGTAATGGTATCAAGTAAGGTGAGAATATGGATCATCTGGAAATCTCATATATAACTGATGAGAGTGTGAAATGGTATAACCACTTTGCTCAACCCCAATTTAATCCATTACTCCCCAGCAGTTCTTTTCAATATTCCTACAAAGTGGAAAAAGATTAGAAAACAACTGAGTTTACTTGGCTCCCTAAATGGAGGTAGTAGAGAAATTTTTCAGAATTTCAAAACTCAACATTTGGGGCTAAAAGGGGGCAGAGTCAATTTGTGTAGCATTCTGTGCTATCTAAAATCTTCCATATCTTTCTCAAATATCACTTGCTTAGATATGTATCATTGGATCATGGGTTATATACATTAATTAAGGGCTGTTACATTAAATTAGTATCAAAATATTACTTGATAGAGTTACTTAATATTCTCTCTTCTCTCTTTGCTTTCTGACTTCCATTTTTCATTTTGTTGCTTTACACCTAATCATACTTCTACCACAGTGTCTTACTTTATTGAATTCCATGAACATGAAGACTCATCCTTCTTGAGAACTTAAGAAGAAGAAAAAGTGATCAAAACTCATCCTATAATGGAAAGCAATGTTGCCTGTATAGATTGGAACAGATTAGAATAAGGAAATAGGCCTACCGTGTGAAAGATTAGGTACCAATTTCTGTCTTTTGTTTTCTAACTCCATTTTTTCATTATGTTATGTTAATCACCATACATTACATCATTAGTGTTTGATGTAGTGTTCCATGATTCATTGTTTGTGTCTAACTCCATTTTTGAAAAGACAAGACTAAGAATTCTTATGTCTGTAAAAGATGTAAAAGAATTCTACATACTAGAAAATATCTTTGTTGTTTTCATATTTATAGGATTATGAATGCTTTGAGGCTAAGATGTTTTATTTCTTTGCTTTCTTTTAATACTTTCAAAAGTTTTGACTCTGAGATTCTGGTCTCCATGTTGTTTTTCTTAATCTGTTCTTGCTTACTTATTAGTGTGTTGATGCCTTTTCCTAAATAAACACATTGGACAAACTGGTCCAATTTGGGAAAGAGTAGAATTTGGGGGAGTAGAGAAAATGATTTACTATTTCTGCAAGGCCAGAGCTTTCTTAGAAAGATACAAGACTTGAGTCAAAGGACAAGGCTAAAATGTTAACGGATGTTTAGATACTGAGAGAGAGAGAGAGACCTTCCAGAGAGGTTTACCTCACTTCAGGTAATAGATATATATTTACATTTCAAAGGAGATAAAACCCTGGGCAGTAAACTTTTCCTGTAGTGGAGACATTTATTTTATAATGAAAGGCAAGAACCCAGGGTTTTTCCCTTTTCTACCCCAGATGAACAACTACATTAACAAGATTTTGTCTCCTCTTCTCAGGACTAGAGGGGAAATGTATACATAAGCTCCCATCATTGTGTAATTGAGGTTCCATGTCTATATTACAGACATTGGGACATATAGGGTGATATCTGATGTCATAACATCACCTTAGATGAGGGAATAATTAGGGCAAAGGGGAACCAATATATTATTATTGTATCAGAACTCTGATATTTATATAGAAAACATGTGTTTGCATTCAAGATAATAAGCATAAATATAGTTATTAAAAGTTATCTTATAGGAAAGAGAGGGCTAGGACCTCTTTAAATATCTGTTATTGAAATACAGTGTTCATATTCATGTAGCTTTCTAAATCTTCTATCCCAATTCATTTGGATAGCAATGGATGCATAGAATTAGGGAATAGGTTTTGCCTAATATATATAGCACTGAAAAAGATGAATGTCAAGAATAGAACTCTAAAAAAGAAAGAAATCTGAACTAAAAGCACACTTAGGAGTGGTGTCCCTTCACTTCTACGAAGTTTATGTCGACTAAATCCATTTTATCTCAAGGACTTCAAAATTATGGTGAAGGAAACAGATATATATTTAGCAGTTACCATATGCTAAATACATAGATCAAGTCTTAATTGTCACACTAAAAGTAGAATGTAAATAAAAGGTAGTTATTATATTTTGGATACAAAAAGGAACAGCATATAAAGAAATCAATAAATTCAATTTACCAGACTGTCATAAGTAGTGTCTGTATTCACATTTCACATTTGTATTTGACTTTAAAATAAAACACTTTATAAATGCAGCATTTCATCTCTTTAGAACAGTTCTCTTCCTGCTTCACAGACCTGAGATTATCTTTAAGGAAAAAATATCATTTGGGAAATTGTATTTTCATAATGTAAAGAATCTTTAAAGCATCTATGCAGAATATACTAATTGCTGCATCAATGTAGTTATAGAATTAGAGGGGAAGACATTCAAGACAATAGAAAAACATTCATTTACAAAGAGTTTAATTTTTTACTTTTCTTCTTTCTATATGGAAATACGAATACTTTATTGGAGATACACCTATTTGGAGTTCAGCAGCAAAAGGTATGAAATTAAGTGACATTTCACAAACAAAATTTCTAGAGTCCCAACTGATCATGCCTTAAAATGGTGGAAGTAACAAAAGTTCCTTCCAAAGTGCACAACAATAATGAATTATAGGTAATTCCCTAATGTGACCGTCTAGTAAAATAGATTTTATTGTTCCAGAGACTAAAAATAAGTAATTGCTCCTATGATCTACATTTATCTGTGTTGTCATTTCATTCTTAAAATTTAGCACATTCTTGCCACTTCCCTGGGCTTCTATGCTCTTTTACCTCACTGGGTCCAGTTTGGGACTTATGAAGTCAAGAGCCAAAGAATATATATCATAAATTTTATGCATTTAAAGCTAAGTTAAAGAATTACTAGAGAACTCATGAATTTAATAAAACCTTAAAATTCCTAAAATGATTAACAAAGGTGTATGCGGACATACACACACACTTCAGCACAGAGGATCACTCTTTCTCCAGCCACAGAATGGTTGCTTTCCTTTATCAGGGATATTAGGGCTGTGATTTTACTGAGGTATTGTGAAGAGTTCCTTTGGTCTCAGAAAGGCCAGGCCATACTATGAGAGTGTGCCTTTGAGGCAGTTCTTCCCAATAAAATATAAGCAGATATCGATCAGGAGCTCCTGAGAAATCTTTTACTTCCTGAAAAGAGTACGGGACATCACACAAAGCACTTGCACTGTTGTCAAGAACTCCCTCTCTGTGTTAAATGTGGAATAAATATGTAATATTTAAAGTTGCTACATCCACATGGCCTTTTTGTGACCATAAAGAAAAAGCCAGGAGCCCCACAGAATCACAATTTTTGGAACCCTCACCTCCCTGACTTCTAGGATAATGCTAGCAATTGTCTAATATCATCTTGTCATGTGAAAAAGTAAAACATTTTCAATAAAATCTGTTAGTTAAATTTTTTTTTGCTACTTTCATCCCATGGTTTTCTTCCCTATTTAGTCATTCACTAAGGAATATCTTTCCTAACATGTTAACCAGTTCACTGAATATCATAAAAGTGATAGCATAAATAGCAAGACATGAATAGCAAGATTTCAACATCTAATCAAATACAAATGTTGCTCAACACATTTTACATTTAGCAAGATTTTACATTTAATCAAACATAGCACTGTTACCCACATGGATCTCATATAAGAAGATTGATTCATCCCTCAGTGCTGAAACAAGCTACCAACTCAAATTTTAAATCTGTTAAGAGGGACATTCTTTGTATATGTGTCATTTGTCTGGGCTACTTCAGTTATTAAACCAAATTTCTTTTTACTTCAGAGATCAGCTGTGTTAAAGCTCACTAAAATCATAAGCAATGCATGAAGTAATTAAATATACAATTTGGAGTTATTTTTGAGAAGTCTCAATGATCATGATGTTTCACGAGAGTCATTGTATGCTTTAAAAGTAAAACAGCATTGGGTCAATAATACTTTTTTTTCAAAATATTAAGTATCTAAATAGATGTTACTCTCTTTCTTATTTCTGTCTCTTTTCATACATGTGTATACATATGTATGTTGCATCATGAAAATTAGAACCTTGTGAGATATCACAAAGTCTGAACCAATCTGTAACTCAAAGGACACGGAAAATTCTGAAATGTCTGCTATTTATTACTTGAGCAACTAAATATAAAAGAAACTTAAGGTGAAATTGAAAGGTTTAATTTTAGTTCTGTGCATTTTCCTACTCTCAGCTGATCATCAGTAGTAGAAAGTCATTAATGATCTAAATTAGTTAAAACCATGGCATTATTACCATTACTTCTTGTTTAGTCTCCTTTGTTCACATTAGAGTATATAAGCAGGAAGGATTTCTAATTTAGTCGCATGCATTATAAAAAAAATTATTCATGAAAAGTGCTACATATTTTCTTATTAAGCTACACATTTCAAGATATATATATATATGTATACACACACACACGCACACCTTGGAATATATATTTATAATATATGCAATTTTAGTAATAGCGATCAGTTTCTTTAGATACCAACACTAAAACAACATAACTGAGGGTTAAGAAACCTTACAACCTACATTTATATTTGTCTACTTAAGGTTCATATCATCTCCTCTCTATACATCATTTTTCTTTTTTATATTTTATTGTGTTAAGTTAATCACCATACATCATTAGTTTTTTTTTCCTTTAATTTTTTATTGTTATGTTAATCACCATACATTACATCATTAGTTTTTGATGTAGTGTTCCACGATTCATTGTTTGTGCATAACACCCAGTGCTCCATGCAGTACGTGCCCTCCTTAATACCCGTCACCAGGCTAACCCATCCTCCCACCCCACTTCCCTCTAGAACCCTCAGTTTGTTTTTCAGAGTCCATAGTCTCTCATGGTTCATCTCCCCCTCTGTTCCCCCCCTTCATTTTTCCCTCCCTGCTATCTTCTTTTTTTTTTTTAACATATAATGTATTATTTGTCTCAGAGGTACAGATCTGCTGTTCAACACTTTCATCATTTTTCTTAATGAAAATTATGTATAATTCTATATATTCTCATGGCTTTGTTTCTTTCCATTCCTCAATTATTCCACTGAATTTGCTGTCATAGTTTTTTCAAAAAAAATGATTAAATAGATCATTTAAATAAGCACAGTAAGTCTAAAAAAAGTTTTAATGCTCACTTCACCCTAAAGTACCTTTTTCTTTTGAGATTATACTTATGATTAAAACCATAAGCTTTCATATCCAACTAATATATGGAAAATTCCAGTAAATCATTTTGCTAAGAAATTTTCCATGAAAATCTTAACCATTAAGACTGAAATAACTGTAGCCAAGTGTGTTAAATAAATGTTACATAATGCTGAATGATAATTATTAGAAAAATAATGTAGAAACTTCATGATTTTATTCACAACTATATTTGTGGACGTAGAATTAGAAGTACATGTGCCTTCAGTGATATTTACGTTTTAGCAAAACCTAGACAAGAAAGAGTGGATCTATGTCATGTCCAATGAAATGAGTCAAAGTATTAATGAATCTTTCTTTTTCTTTTTCTTTCTTTCTTTCTTTCTTTCTTTCTTTCTTTCTTTCTTTCTTTCTTTCTTTCTTTCCTTCCTTCCTTCCTTCCTTCCTTCCTTCCTTCCTTCCTTCCTTCCTTCCTTTCTTTCTTTCTTTCTTTCTTTCTTTCTTTCTTTCTTTCTTTCTT
>NW_027397069.1:20464741-20485112 GCF_003265705.2 Callorhinus ursinus | reverse complement strand
CTTTCTTTCTTTCTTTCTTTCTTTCTTTCTTTCTTTCTTTCTTTCTTCTCTCTTCATTCAAGAACAGCGCCCTCCAAATGACAGACTCTCAATTATTCTTGAAACTATGGGGATAAATTATATTTTTAACTTACTCACATCTGCACTAAGGAAGAGATAGCCACGGGGGGGGGAATCACAGAATGACAATATCCCAAATTCATAAATAACTATAGCATTGATTTTTGCATGATTGTGTGGGGTTGCTTGACTAAGTTTGGCTATATAACTAGGCTAATAACCAATTTCACTTCCCAAATAAATTTTCCTAAAGATCTATTCCTTTTAAGATATTATCATCTAGTCTTATCTTACATCATTAATTTTGATGTCATAACAGCATTACTAAGAAGGTTTATTACTAGACAACATTTCATGTGTTGAGAAAAAAATTAACAAACCACAGCTAATAATATTTTGTACAGAAAACATATATTGTAAAAGTCCAAGCACCTGAAAAGGTATATTTCCTATTCATATCATTCAAGTCTTCTATCAGAAAGCTTTAGGGGGAAATTTCAGTAACATGCAGTGTAGTATGCTCCACTAAAAATGACTGTAGTATTTTACATCAGTTTAAATATTTATTTCTAGATGCCAAGGCAAACCGTTATGTGTTTAAGTGAATTTTCTTAATCTCAGGAAACAAACTGAGGGTTGCTGGAGTGGGGGTGGGTGGGAGGGATGGGGTGGCTTGGTGATAGACATTGGGGAGGGTATGTGCTATGGTGAACGCTGTGAATTGTGCAAGACTGTTGAATCACAGATCTGTACCTCTGAAACAAATAATGCAATATATGTTAAGAAAAAGAAGAAGAAGCAGATAGCAGGAGGCGAAGAATGAAGGGGGGAAATCGGAGGGGAGACGAACCATGAGAGACAATGGACTCTGAAAAACAAACTGAGGGTTCTAGAGGGGAGGGGGTGGGGGGATGGGTTAGCCTGGTGATGGGTATTAAAGAGGGCACATTCTGCGTGGAGCACTGGGTGTTATGCACAAACAATGAATCATGGAACACTACATCAAAAACTAATGATGTAGTGTATGGTGATTAACATAACAATAAAAGATTTAAAGAAAAAATTATTTTTGTTCTGATAGCAAAGCCATTGAAAAATGAAAACATCAAATATATAGACATTTATCATCAAGAATTTTATAAACATTATCAAAAGGTGAAAAGGACTTTTAGATATAGAAGAGTAAGAGATCTCTTGTCCTTTGTATTTTATAGAGGGCATTAAATCATGACTTAAGAGCATTTTTGTTGTTCTTGTTACTTTTAATTTATTCTTCTAAAACGAAGGCATGTTATAGGAGACTATTGAATAAAGTCAGTATTCCCTTTCTAACTCAGTGTGATGCTATTGAGATCACAAATCTTCTTGAGATGATTGCACAGCACTGTTGTGAACAACATCCAAGAAACATAGCCCATTTTCCCGGGCTTAGTAATCTAGGCAGAGCTCCAAAAACACGGAGAAAAGCTGCAGAGATCAAGGCTAGTGGGCAATTGTTATCTACTAATTAAATTTTTGTTTAAAGATTTTATTTATTTATTTGACAGAGAAATAGAGAGAGAGCACAAGTAGGCAGAGCGTCAGGCAGAGGGAGAGGGAGAAGCAGGCTCCCCGCTGAGCAGAGAGCCTGATGTGGGCCTCGATCCCAGGACCCCAGGATCATGACCCGAGCCGAAGGCAGCTGCTTAACCGACTGAGCCACCCAGACACCCCTCTACTAATTAAATTTTTTTAAGAAAAGGAGATGAATCTTGATAAATCAATAATACATCGAGGTTAAATATCGCCAGTTGAATTTCATCAGGCATGTACCTCTAAAAAAAAAAAAGCCCTTGTATCATCAAGTTACTTTATGAAAAGAATAAAATATCTAAGCAATTTTCCTTGACATCACTACAATAAGAACTTAAAAGTGTTCAGAAACATAATACTAGAATACTGTCAGAATTGATTTGTACAGGGTGCCTGGGTGGCTCAGTTGGTTAAGCGACTGCCTTCGGCTCAGGTCATGATCCTGGAGTCCCGGGATCGAGTCCCACATCGGGCTCCCTGCTCAGCGGGGAGTCTGCTTCTCCCTCTGACCCTCTTCCCTCTCATGCTCTCTATCTCTCATTCTCTCTCTCTCAAATAAATAAATAAAATCTTTAAAAAAAAAAAAAAGAATTGATTTGTACAGTCAAACTAGCATAGGACTTAACTCTTTCAAGGAAATTCACCCATGGTAATAATTGAAAACTTGCATTTGCTGACTTATTTGACTCAGGGTTATGGAAGATTCTGAGAGAACATTCCTATAAATTCATATGTGAAGGTAGATCCTCCTGCACTTTTTTCTTTGGACATAATGAGAGAAAAACTCTGTCCTACTTTCCTGAGCCAAATCACTGTGAACAAAGAAGTAAAGACAATGTTCATCATAAAACTTTGTCTCTATAGCCTTCATTCAAATGTAACACTAGAAATGAGGCCACATTCATGGGAATTTCCAGTTGATTTCAAAAACTATTGAGCACTGCACCCATGGAAAAACTCAATTCTCATTTTAGAGTCTAGGGTGATTTATATATATATATTTCTATTCCAAAAATGTTTCAGTGATAATTCAAACTTCAAAGCTCCAGCTATAATTTGAATCATTAACAGCAAAACAAAGAAATGTAAAAAATAATCTGAAAAAATTAGAATCTTTAAGTTCATATTTTGGAGAAGTTTCTATAATTCTTATTTTATAACTCAACTGAAATTTTTTAAATAAGTGAAATAATTCCACATGAAAAGCTTAGCTATGCTATTTCCATCCTTATTAAAATTTGATGCAGAAAGAACCATCAAAAGAAAACCTAAGCAGTGATTTTTTTTAATCAGATTTCTGAGGGTATCATTAGGTCCTACTAGCTTCCCAATGTGACCCATGTCTCTCATTAGCATTGTTAAACACATTGCCTAAAGCACGTCACTAGTAGAGCACAAAATTCTTAGAAATATGGAGAAAGGTGTATTTTGCTCATAGAAGCGCGTAACAAAATACAATGGCTTGAATTACCATAATGGATGTTCAGTGCTTTCAAAAACAGAGACATTTAACAATAGCATCTGAATAGTGGACAATTAAATGAGAAGTAAAAATAGAAAAGTCAAGAGTATGTTTTTAAGAGACAAATATAAGAAATATCTTCGCCGCATAGTAAAAATGTTCCCTTTTATGTCTGACCCCTATAAACATGGCTCTAGCTATAAATAAATACATGGTATTCTTGATAATCTCAAAGTTGAGAATTTGTTTCTGTCATACTTTTTTCCACCATCTTCGAGAATGCCTTTCTCTATTTGTTTCACCCGGTTCTCTGACCCAGAACCAGCATCAAGCTCAGAGCCAACCATATGAAAGTAGTATCACAGCCTTCAATTTTAGAATCTATGCCCCCTCTCACTTAATTTTGACCATATCTCATTTTTACTATGACACTTTACACATTTTAGAGCTGTTAGAAGGATAAAAATAACTAAAAACCATTGTTATAGTACTACATATTATCCTTATGCAAGATCACATAAAAATATACATGCTAAAAACACACTTAAGTAGTTTTGGCTTAAGTATTGTGATAAAATGAAGCAGAATAAGTACATATTTTTGTTATTTTTAAAAAGGATCTTGTAAAATCACTAAAAGAGAGATGAATTATAAATTCCCTAACAGTTATTGATGACTTTTTTAACATTTTCTGTCTATAGTTTTATAATAATTTAAAGTGTTTATTTCTATAAGAATAGAAATCCACAAAATTCAGTTTATTTTTCTATTTTAAAAAAAACTGAAAAACGCAATTAAGCAGAAAAAAATAAGTTCAGGATATATTACTTCACCTTATCTAGAATAAGATTATTGGGATATTTTTTCTTGAACTATTCATATTTAAGTAAGTATAAATAATGGCTTGACCTATTTCATCACCTAATAGGCCATTCCTTTAGGCATTATATTATACCACTCAAAGCAGTGTGCAAATTTCAAGCAGTACTGAAGTCTCATCTTGGGATGTTTTCAAGTGTCAAGAGTGCATATAGATGCATTAATGAAAATGTTTCCTCTCTGCTATAAAGTTTGATGTAAAAACCTTGTAAAATCTTTCAACTCCTCCATCTGGCCAATCTATCAAAATATACTAGACACATTCTGTGAGTAAACATTTTTTTTTGAGATCAATTCTAATAATAATAGAAAACCATCCATTTTAAAGAAAGGGCATTGGCCAAATGAAAATCATAAATATATGGTCTCAAATGTAGTTTCCTTCCTACATCTGCTTCAATCTTTTTTTTTTTTACAATTTCTGAGTCACTACAGTATTCTAATATGTAAAAACATTTGTATATACATTATTTAAGATTAAGGCTTTACTAGTTTTTGTAATGAATAAAGATTATAAGATTATAAGATTTTGGCTAAGAACTTGGATAAAATTAGCCCATTTTTAGTCACAATAAATATAATCCTAAGAGAGGCTTTGAAATATGTCATTATGTATTTATGTATTTCTGAAATACATACATATTTCTCCTGATGATAAAGTATTAAATACATGTGATTTTTTAGTAAACTACTATTTAAAATTTGCTTACTCTTAAATTGGGTATTTAATATTAATACTAATTAATATTAATATTATTGCATTTTTTATTATGCTGTCTTAATTCTTAGTCCTCAGCTTTGTGTATTGATGATGGTTTCTACACATTCATTTCCATTCCTTCTTACTTATGAACATCTTAAAGAAAAATTCTGTTTATCTTCCCATTATTGACACAACTTTTTAAATGATGTTTTTATGTGAGTATAAGAGTTCTGCCATAAGTTCCCTACATTTATGGCTCTTATAGAAATATTGACAAGGCAAGAAACAACAAATGTTGGAGAGGATGTGGAGAAAGGGGAACCCTCTTACACTGTTGGTGGGAATGCAAGTTGGTGCAGCCACTTTGGAAAACAGTGTGGAGGTGCCTCAAAAAGTTAAAAATAGAACTACCCTATGATAATTGCTGGCAATTGCACTACTGGGTATTTACCCCAAAGACACAGATGTAGTGAAAAGAAGGCCATATGCACCCCAATATTCATAGCAGCAATGTCTGTAATAGCCCAACTGTGGAAAGAGCCGAGATGCCCATCACAGATGAATGGATAAAGAAGATGTGGTCCATATATACAATGGAATATTACTCAGCCATCAGAAAGGATGAATACCCAACTTTTACATCCACATGGATGGGACTGGAGGAGATGATGCTAAGTGAAATAAGTCAAGCGGAGAAAGTCAATTATCATATGGTTTCACTTATTTGTGGAACATAAGGGATAGCATGGAGGGCATTAGGAGAAGGAAGGGAAAAATGGAAGGGGGGGAATCGGAGGGAGAGACGAACCATGAGAGACGATGGACTCTGAGAAACAAACTGAGGGTTCTAGAGGGGAGGGGGGAGGGGGGATTGGTTAGCCCAGTGATGGGTATTAAGGAGGGCACGTACTGCATGGAGCACTGGGTGTTATATGCAAACAATGAATCATGGAACACTACATCAAAAACAAATGATGTACTGTATGATGACTAACATAATAAAAATATTATTAAAAAAATGAAACCAAAACAAATGTGTAAGTTATGTGCAAACCTCTAAAACATACAAATGCAAAAGAATTCTTGATTGCAACTAAAAGTTTAAGTCAAGGATTACCCTGCAAGATAAAGAGATTTATTTTATGTGCAACTTATATTTTAAGCTTTAGCTTTGACTAGCCATTTTTTCTTATAATATCATCCAGCATCAAAGCTCTACAATTATTTTTATTTCTTCAGTATCTCTTTTATATATTTTCTCCATTCTCTCTGTTGCCAAACATATAACAATAGTAACTCCCAGTCATTTTCCTCTTCTAAAGGTTATTTGCAATCTGTCCAATTATTGACTATATTATTTCTGCTTCACGGGAAAAGCTCAGCATTTGTACTGTGTTTTCCTCTCCCACACTAAGGAGTTTTCTAATTTTATATGGTATAAATTTAACCTTTATCTTGGTGAGCCAAGAACAAAATGCGTTGGTCTGGCTTTTCCTTTCTGGTGTGCCCATAATGGTTTATGCACAAATACACTTTGACCTTATAGATGTGCAGTCCCCTGATTATAAGAGAAATTGGTAAAATTTTAATTCCAGAAACAAAAATATAAAAGAAGCATATTGAATGATCTCAGGGAAAAAAAGAAGGTCAAAATATAGATCTCAGTGTCTTTTGTAAAAACTTGGACACTGCCGCTATAAAGTAGCTAACTGTTATGGCTTTTGTTACATTTCCCACCTATTTATACATCAAGGTTAAAGCAACAGTGGCAAAGTGCAGGTAGAGGAATAAGGCTTTCTTAAACCATATGACCCAACTCAAAAGGAACTGCAAACCACATGAATATAAAAACTGCTAAAATTCTCAAAATAAGGAAACTATGATCAATATGAATTTTACCAAGTAAAATTCTGTTTTTGAAAGATAGATGTCTGCAAATGAATAAGTGACTATTTTTAGTAGACCAGTATAGCTGAAGGAGAAAATAGTGATAGAAAATAATAAAAAGATATAAGCAGCATTCTACAAAAGTGCCTTACTGTTACCAATATGTTGTATGAACACAGGAGAAAGACTAATTACTTCAGAATATATTAGATGCTTATGGACACAAGAGTGAATTACACATGGTTCATATTTTAAGTTCCACTTTTTTTTGTCAGGGACATAGATAAAGAAAAATAGTGCAGGGATGCTTGGGTGGCTCAGTCGGTTAAGCATCTGCCTTCGGCTCAGGTCATGATCCCAGGGTCCTGGGATGGAGTCCCACATCAGGCTCTGTGCTCAACTGGAGCCTGCTTCTCCCTCTGCCTGCCACTCCCCCTGCTTCTACTCTCTCTCTCTCTCTCTCAGTGTCAAATAAATAAATAAATCTTTAAAAAAAGAAAAAGAGTGCAGAATAAGTTTGAATTATATTCTGCTCTGTTCCACAAAGAATTTATAATAAAAAATGCCCATAAGTATTTATTACACTCGTCTGCCCTGAAAAGGAAAAGATTCAATGTGTTTTGTTTTGTTTTTTTTTTTCTTTTTCCTAGTCACTGTTACAGGTATGGTAGATAGATGCAAAAGGAAAGAGGAGATATGTAAATTTATAACAAAAAGCCTGAAAGAAGATTATGAACATATAATACAAAGGATTTAAAAGGGATAATATATGAAATACAATTCTATTCATTTTAAATACTATTGAAAAAAATACCTCCCTCCAAAATTAATGTAGGGCAAAATGTAACACTCATAGGAATAAGTTTCATTAAGAAATATACTGAATGGATATCAGAAAAATAAAGAATTCCTCAAAACATAAAAGAAGATGAAGGTAAGTGAGGACTCCTATTGGGTTTTTATGAATATTATAAATAAATGCATTCTTATAAAATTATTTATTGTGATTCCAAACAAAATGATACGGGTTGTTTTTAAATGAAATGAAAGATTTCCAGTGGATACCTAAGAATACATGGGGGAAATAAAACAATATTTAAAATACGTTTTATCTGTCAACATTTGTTTGAAATGCACATAAAAAATACCTAAGCAAAATAGAAACATATTTCTAGCTAAACATTTAAAATTCCAAAAATGGGCATTCTAAGCTTGATTTGTCAGCTCCATGGTGATTAGGGATCTACGATCCTTCTATTTTTCTCTGTCATCTTCTATCATAGCTTCCCTTCTCAACTGTTCCTCACACCTCACCAGTTCATAAACTTCAGCTACCAAATCTGCATTCCAAGAGCATCGGGTAGGAAAATATGATTCAGGTCCTTTGAAGATGACTCCTACAAGTTCTGTGCCATATTTGCACTCCCACAGCATATACCTGGCCTCAGGAGATAGATGTATGCGTATGTATGTGCGTGTGCATCTGTATCTATATCCTCCAAGCCTGTAACTGTATCCCCCATATCTGATTCTATTGTTATCTCTACACTATTGTTCAGGGCTGTTACTGAGTAATAGGTAACAATAACTATCTGGAAAGGCAACTAAAGCATTTCTCACAATAGCTAGTGAGAAGAAAAGAAGAAGAAAGGACATGTCCTACTAGACACTAAATTAGTTTTGTGCTTTTTATAATTTAAACTCTGGTACTTATGTAAGTATTAATAAATGAACAAATGGAATAAGAAGAAGATATCTTTTAAGGTGAATGTTTTAGAATAATTTCATTAAGAAGGAAAAGCAAATTTTAAAAATCAGTTAAAATTTTTACTTAAGAGTTGGATAAAATACTTTTTTTTTAATCTCTAGCCCCTATTTCCCCCAGACCCTCAGCTACCTCTTCTCTGGTAACCATCAGTTTATTCTCTATAGTTAAGAGTCTTGTTTCTTGATTTGTCCATCTCTCTCTTTTTTCCTTTCCTTGCTTGTTTTGTTTCTTAAATTCCACATGTAAGTGAGATCAGATGACATTTGTTTTTCTCTGAAATTTATTTCACTCAGCATTATACTCTCTAGCTCTATCCATGTTGCTGCATCTGTTGATGGACACTTGGGCTGCTTGGCAAAATTGGGTTATTATAAATAATTCTGCAGTAAACATTGGGGTGGATGTAGCCCTTTGAATTAGTGTTTTTGTATTTTGGGAGGTAAATACCCAGTAGTATGATTACTGGATTATAGGGTAGTTCTAGTTTTAATTTTTTGAGGAACTTCCATGCTGTTTTCCATGGTGGCTGCACCAGTTTGCATTCCCACCAACAGTGCAAGAGGGTTCCTTTTTCTTCACATCCTCATCAACACTTGTTTCTTGTGTTGTTGATTTTAGCCATTCTGACAGGTGTGAGGTGATATCTCATTATAGTTTTGGTTTGCATTTCCCTAATGGTGAGTGATGTTGAGCCTCTGTTCATATGTCTATTGGTCTACCCTATGTCTTCTTTGGAGAAATGTCTGTTCAAGTCTTCTACCCATTTTCTGGGTTTTGAGTTGTATCAGTTCTTTATATATTCTGGATACTAACACTTTATCCTATACGTCCTTTGCAAATATCTTCTCCCATTCAGTAGTTTTGTTGATTTTTAGTTTTGTTGATTATGTCTTTCTCTGTGCAGAAGCTTTTTATTTTGATGTAGTATCGATAGTTTATTTTTGTTTTTATTTCCCTTGCCACAGGAGACATTCTAGAAAAAAATGTCTTTAAGGCTGATGTCAAAGAGATTTCTGCTTGTGTTTTCTTCTAGGATTTTTATGGCATCAAGTCTCATATTTAGGTCTTTAATCCATTTTGAATTTATTTTTGGGTGTGGTGTAAGGAAGTGGTCCAGTTCATTCTTTTGCATGTGGATGACCCGTTTTCCCAACACCATTTGTTGAAGAGACTGTCTTTTTCCCATTGTGTATGGATAGAATAATTTACCAGGAGATGGTTCTTTCCACAGAAAATAATTATAAACTCAAGCAAACACCAAAGCAGCTACCTAACTACCTTAAAGGTCAGGAGTGAAAAAAGACCGATTTTGAGGGGGAGCAAATTTTGAAAGGGCAGACAAGCATGAAGTAATTCTGTCTTTGAGACATTGACCTAAATGACTAAATGCAAGCTGTAGTATGGCAAGGATAGTGTGACCAAAACATCAATGGAAAATATGCTGTTTTTGTGGCCTGAGACTAACAGAGCCTGGGGTGGCAACAGCTCCTGGCAAATGAGAGAGAACTCACAAAAAGAAGAGTGCCTGAGAAAGGAAGCCTCAGTACTGTTTTTAAACTCTCTCTACAAGTTTCTGGCTGATTTAATGTTTTTTCAGGGCACACAATGCAAACAGCATAGTTCAGGAGAGAGAGAAAAAGAAAGAAAATGAACTGAACTGATATCCAACATTCTGTCCTCTACAAAAGAGGCAAAGTTTGTATTGTAATTGATCCAGGTATACTGATGCTAAAAAGCAAATCACATCTCTCATTGGAAGAAAGTGGGAGAATCCAGACTCCATTTCATAATATATGCAATATACAGGAAGAAATACAAAATTATAAGAACACAAAGACTCAGAAAAATGTGACTCATTTTCAAGGGAAATGACTATCAGCAGAATCTAAACATGAAATAACACAAATGTTGGAATTTTCAGGAAAAGGTGGATAAAATAAAATGGATACAATAAATATACTCAGTGAAAGCATATTATTCTCATAATGAATAAAAATATATCATTTTCAGCAGAGAAAGGGAAATTATGAAATAAAACAAAATGGAAATGTTTGAATTAAAAACATTAGTATCTGAAATAAGTTTCCTTGAAGATAAAAATAGAAAATGTCAAAGAACATGAAGCTAGATCCATAAGTATCATCTTACAAAAAAACAGGAATAAAATTGAAAAAAAAAAGTTAAGAGAGCTCTAGGGACCTGCTGGAAAAATACCATATGGTTAAACATACCTACCTATATTGTTACCTGGTTATATTTACTATATTAGTGCATTACTATGATCAGATTTACTTTACATAGACTGAGAAAATTTAAGGATACATATTCTAATCAGTTTATTGTAAAATTAATTGTTAATAAAATTAGAAAAACACCCTAACATTTTAGCTAAGCAGCTTATATTTGAATTTTGTAAATTACCTAAATTTTAAACTTAAAAATTAAACATTGTGATTTAAAACTTCTGAAGACTTAAAGACTTTGAGGACCAAAATTTAACAGTTATCCAAATGGACAACTATACTAAGTGTTTATAGTCCATGTTAGTTCAGACTGGTAAATTTTTATGTTCATCTGTTTCTAATTTATTATTTTTATTATCCACAGAGTGATATTATCCAAAGTGACTATGACAAATGACTATAGCAGCATCTCTATCTTCCCCCAAATTATTTCTTCTTTTATTTTGAGAGTTGAATTCCAATATTCAAAAATGAATATTATTATAATACTTTTATATCCCAAGAATTATTGTTATTCTCATGTTGTCTAAGTTAGTTTAGGCTGCTGTAACAAATGCCCTAGACTGAGGGGCTTAAACACAGAAATTTATTCCTCATAGTTCTGGAGGCTGGACCTCTGAGAATAGGGTATCCACATAGTTAAGTTCTGATTCAGGCCCTCTTACTGATTTGCAGACAAACATCTTTCTGTATCTTCACAAGCAGACAGGAGAGAGGAAAGCAAGCTCTCCTGTCTTTTTATATAAAGATACTAATTCCATTCATAAGGGCTCCATTCTCATGTCCTGATTACTTCTCAAAGGCCCTACCTCCAAATACCATCAGACTGGGGATTAGACTTCTACATATGAATTTGGAGAAGACACATTCAGTCCATAACATATGTCCAGTCCATAACGCATGTCTGCAAGAATATATTAAAGACTGCATATAATTCATTCATACAACGGATGTACATTGAATATCTCAGTTATGCTAGGCACTTGGGCAGGAACTGTGGATTCATCGGTGCTCAATCTGACAAGCATCCTGTAATCATAGTGGAGTGATTTCTGTGGCAATGTAAGACTTTCTAGTGTTGTTTTTAATTGTTATGATCTTAATTCCAAAACAACAAGAAGAAAAATATCCATTTCATATATTCAGAATAATTTCTGCATATTTACATTCATAGTACATGCTCATATATAAATATTACTTCATCATGAATCTGGGTTTCTAAAAGAATCATACTAGTAATAATGAAGTAAGATGCCTAGGAAAAGCGACATATACACATTAGAAGCTATCCTTATATGACAATATAGCACTTAAGAAATGTTAGAAATAATTTTTACTCATTCTTATAATGATAGCTAAAAATATGTCTTAAGATGCTAGGAAAAGTGATATCGTTTTTCTCTTAAAATTGACATCATTTCTAAGCAGTGTTTCATTTTCTTCCAGGAATCTGGCAGTAAAATTACCTTATTATATATATAATGTGAAGAAGTTCAACAGTGTAAAAGTTAAAGGTTAATTAATTATGTTAGTTTTGAAGTAAATATTCAAATAAAACTTTCTGTTTGTTTCTCTAAGAAATTCACAAAGAAAATATAGAGATTTTTATATCTTTAAATATAAGAAACAAAACAGTTCTGCCGATTTTCCCCTATATTGCTCTTCTTTATATTTTTTATTTCTCCTTTATAGGTAAATGTCTGTAACTACTATATCCCTAGTTTCTAGCTTCAATTTATAGAATAGTGATCAAGAATAATGACTTACATTTTTCAAAACTATATAATAAAAAACATATTTTCTAAGTTAGACATTGTCACATAATTAAAAAATAAATAAGCACTTAGAGACAATGAAAAACTGCTTTCTCAAACTTGGTCAGTATTGAGTCAAGATTTAACACCTGCCTGATATTGTACAGGTTTGCAAATCTGGTGTTATCTGACTTTTTAGATCAAGCCAGGACTTGTAACTGACAAGACTTTAATTAGGTTTAGTTTCATGGCCATGTGCCTATTACTCAGATGTGTTGCTTTTTAAAAATTATACCAGTAAGATACTGGCACAATCTCAAGTTCATTTCCCTGCAGTCATGGGAGAGACATAACCCAGAAACAAGCAGAGTGCTTGTTTCAAATAAAAGTGCATAATAGCATTGGTTGAATATCCACATGAAAATAGTGATTTCAGTTTTACTTTGCATGGCAAATGTAAATCAGGAAAAGTGCACATTAAGCAAATGTCAAGGAGCTTCAACTTCAGCAAATATTAAAAGAAACAAAAATCTATGGGACTGAATGGTATTAAGCACCAGTTAAGGGAATATTTATTTATTTGAATGTAAATTGAGATATTAGCATTTATTTCTTAACATAATCATTATTAGAATTGTTGTCATGCTAAAATATTTAAAACTTGGTAAAAAAAAATCTATGTATTTGGAAATATATGATTGGAACACACACATGGATCAAAATACCCCAGTAGTTCTGTTTGAAAATACTCTAGTGCAAAGGGTGAAAAGGCAGTTGGTTGAAAAGATCTGCAAGAGGCAAGTTACATTTTTGTCTTGTTTTGTTTTTTGGTGTTTTATTACATTTTAGTGTCAGTAGGAATTTTAGAAGCAAAATAGTGTTACCTCACTTTTAAGATAGAATCAAGCCCTAGGGCACCTCTGGAAGGTCTTTCCAGCCTGGTTGAACTTGCCTTGCCTCTTTCTAACTTATCCCCATCATTACTCTTTTGGGGAATGGCTACTCTGTCATCAGTCGCATACTATTCTTCGACACTCCAGCAGCCTGATAGTTTTCCCCTATAGAGATTTATGAGGGCAATACTACTATTTATTTACTGGCTCTATACTAATAAACACCTATTGTGATGGCTTTATGTGTAGTTGTTTTATTTTATTTTTTTATTATTCTTTTAAAACATTTTATTTATTTATTTGATAGAGAGAGACACAGCAAGAGAGGAACACAAGCAGGGGGAGTAGGAGAGGGAGAAGCAGGCTTCCCGCTGAGCAGGGAGCCTGACGTGGGGCTCGATCCCAGGACCCTGGGATCATGAGCCAAAGGCAGACGCTTAAACACTGAGCCACCCAGGCGCCCCTCTGTGTAGTTATTTTAATTCTTATAATAACCCCTTGAGTGTTTTATTATTATAATTCCCATTTTTGCAGAAAAGGAAATCAAGGCCCAGTGATGAGACTTGTCCAACAGACAGAGCTAGTAAGTAGTTAACACGAAATTTATTTATTTTTTATTTTTTTTAAAGATTTTATTTATTTATTTGACAGAGAGAGAAACAGCGAGAGCAGGAACAGAAGCAGGGGGAGTGGGAGAGGGAGAAGCAGGCTTCCCGCTGAGCAGGGAGCCTGATGTGGGACTCGATTCCGGGACCCTGGGATCATGACCTTAGCCGAAGGCAGACGCTTAACGACTGAGCCACCCAGGCGCCCTGACATTAAATTTAAAACTAGGCAGACTGTCTCCAGTATCTATGCTCTCATATTTAAATAGAATGTATTTTTATTTAGATATGCCTTTCTATGACCTCAGTAAGTATTGAAGCTTATAATTATTGAGCTCTAATAAATACTGAATCTAATATAGAAATGCAAAGGAAAGGGAAAATTATTAATTTGATTATTACTATCATATTTCTTAGACATAATAACTAAGAAAATGATTAATTCTGTAGAACTCAGTATTTTTTTTCCTGATATTTGTGTGCCATTGGATCATTTAAACTCAAATATCATTAAGTTATATAGGTCCCACCTTTTAAAATAAACATGAAATACACAATTTAAAAAACTATATTTCCATATATAAAGTAGGTTTCATGTTCTGTAAGACTCTCAACCTCCATCATTTTAAGGTTAATGGAATGTCAGTGTATATATAGAGATCTATAGATACATATTCTTAATTTTTTAATGAATCATTTTTTTTCCCATATAAGCTAAATGCTGAAGAAATATGAGCAGATTTGTGTGAGGAAACATCAGTAAATATCCTGATCAATATAAAAATTGAACAAGCCACATGCTGAAGTCACATTAAAACGAAAATTGAGGAGTAAATCCATAGGAGGATTGTAATATGCACAGATGGCTGGGATGGACCTGGTTGCTTTCCAGCCAGTACCTGTTCTGGAATATATGAAACTACATCTCCAGAATATCTTTACAGTATTAAGTGTTTGCTGGTAGCTGCCAAATTCCAAAAAGATATCCCTTCTGAAAGAAAGTGAACACGAAATTCACAATTAAAAAATATAATTGCATGTATAAAGTAGGTTTCATATTCTTTGGAGGTGAAAATTGAACAATACAGTGAAAATACAGGAACAAATTTTTCTTAAACTAAGCTATATTAATAATTGTAAAAAGCTAGAAGTTCTAAATTTAAAAGGAACAGAATAAGAAGCCAGTGCTTTAGGTTCACGGCCAATAGCTCAGAATAGGGAGCAACCTGGGAAATAAGAATTTCTCTTCCCACTGTTAATTATAATCTATGAGTTGGTCCCCTTTGGTTCAAGGTACCGAAACTCAGTCAGGACTATGTTGGGCCCAGATGGTTGAATGACTGACTGGTTATCATTTTTGTGCCAGATTGGCTCATCTCCCTACTTTTTCATCCAGGTCCACATGAGTTGGAAGATTGTATACGAGGGAAAAGATTATATCACAAAATGAAAAGTAAAATATTTTTAGTGTCCAGAAAGCAACACACTGAAAAATTTGGGAACAATTCTTTAATCTAAATGATTAATATAATATGTTTTCTTTCTTAGATATTTAAATCATTAGAGATTATGAAAAAAGACTAAAATGTTTTATACTTAACCCGAATTATGATTAATCTGTACAATTACAAACTGTACATATTTCTGTAATTTTCTGTAGTAAAGTTCTATATTTAAGCAAATTCAGGGACCTATGAATATTCATTTTAATATAGCAGAATATTCCTTTCTTGAAACAGAAGAGAATATTTTTGAGATAAATTAAATATTGGTAGAAAGGGTTAAATGTATACATATATTTGGATTGATTAAATTAATTCCAGTGTATTTCTCAACAATAGCTTTTTTATATAACTTCATAAACTTGAACACATTCTAAGAAATGATATTAACATAATATTATTAATATTAGTATTCTAGTATTAATATGTTTGAGTAGAATATTATAAATATTATTTGTCATAAAATTACTATTTATTCTGATGACCAATCAGATTTGAAAATCACTATCTGATTAATATAATAAATAGAGTACTTAAATGCAAGTCAACATATGCTTGTTTTTGTCTGATTTACTTCATCCACATTATTGAGGGGAAACTATTGATAAAAAGATAATGATTGTAAAAGCATATTGAGTTTCATGGACAGATAATGAAATATTATTTCTGTCATTTTCTAATAATGATAGTGTAGCAATTTGATGTCCAAAGGTACTTCTGTTTCTGAATCTGTAATTTATTAGAAGCATGACCACTGGCAATAAAGTTATATTATATGTGAACCTTGGTTTATTTTAATTTTAAATTCAGATAATAGGTTGATTTGTATCTAGATGTGTTCCTGTATTTTATGTTATTTTATAGGATATCATAATGATATTTATTATCCATATAATATGGCATCCCTTTTTGTGCATAGGCACTTTGCAGAATGGGAATTGGCCCCTTCCTCATTTACCTATGAATCCAGCCTTTGATTATTGCCCATGGACTCTGAAATTCACAGTAAATAAAACACTGAATATTGTATATTTTGTAAAATTTTCATTAAAATCGTTTTTTGTTATAGTTTTGATAGTTTTCCTTGTTCTAGTAGTACTGCCTATTTTTGTCATTAGGATTTGAAATTTATCTCTCTAACAATTTTGATGGCCTTTTAGCTTGCATTTTTCAGCTTTTCAATTTAATCTCTGCTGTGAGGATATTTACAGTGCTGCATCGAGCAGTGCTGCATAGAGCAACTGAAGCATAGATGGAAAGTCCTGTTGTTCTAGAAGGTACAGTCTCATTTTCTCTTTATTTGTCAGACTGCATGGTAAAAAAAAGAAAGAAAAGAAATGAGAGTCTTCAGTATCTTTCATAAGTGATAGTATTATGTGGTAATTAGTAATTTTTAATCATGTTCATGGAAAATTAGTTAAATCATAACAGAAGGACCTCTTAAATTATAACAATTTATTTAACTCCAAATTATATGAGATTGAAGTCCTAGTGTATTTCTCAGTGAAAGTTAGCTTTTTCACATGGAAAGCTGTGTGGAACTTGGATAAACGTGAATAGAACATATAAAATATGGCGTTCTGGCTTCTATGACAGCTATTAGGTTTTAATTGATTGACACCATATCTCTTTAAGAAAGGCAAAGTGTATAAAAAAAAGGAGTAATGGCTTGGGATTCCAGGACTTTGAGTTTAATCTTCAATCTTGATTTTACCTAGTTCTTTTTTCATTAACAGGTCACATCCTCTCAGAGTATCCTTTTAATGCATAAATTAAGGAGATTGCATTCAATAATGATTAAAATCTCATCTAGCTAAAAAAAATTCAATTAACGACTCTAACTCTTGATGTTCTAAAATGATCACTAGCATTAAAATAATAATACTGTTCTTCTTGGAAATATCATGGAGTACCTCATTTCAACCATGTAATATTCTTTATAAATTCCAAACTTAGAATACATTTATCCTGTAGTAAATATGCACTGGAAAAAGAGATATGCACTGGAAAAACAGACATAGCAATGTTATAAAAGTATTGCTCATAATTTGTAAGTAGAAAAATAATTTGTAAATAGTCACTATGTCTTCCTGAGAAACAAGAATGATTATTCTTAAAAAAAAAAAGCCTTTCCCAAATGCAGTACAGATTATTTTACATAAGTTGCTATCCTATTCAAATAAACAACTTTTATTACTTTAAAGTTTCAACTCAATTTTGGCATTCTGTCAATCATTAATAGCAATCAGTAAAATAGTTAATATTATTTTTCTTTTTCTTGATCATAGGCTAAGTTTATTTATTAAAGAAAACACAAATTGTTTTATTTGACAAATATTGACTACCAGTATTCCTTTGAAAGTTTGCAATTTTCTTTTAAAAATAGCCAATTAGTATTGTGAGGATGAAAATAGTTCTGTCATTAGTAACACAGAAATTGTCCATATTGGTACAAAATCTGCACAGAATATTTAAATTCATATACAATATCCAAATTAACTATGCAGTTTATATATTTTAAAAATATGAAATCTGTATTCTACAAAATTAATTCTAACATTTTTAATGAAATTGTTTTATTATAAATTCTTTATTGATCAGGTGAAAAATAAAAAAGATTTTTTTTAAGTAAAGAGAAACTTTGTAATTATTTGTTCTCAGGGAAGATGATGGTATTATTATAAATGCATCCACTTTTTAAGTATAAGTGTATCACAAAACTCAAAATATCCTCTAATTAAAAAGAAACTCTCAAAATTTTGTGTACTGAACAAATGCTTTGAAGTTAACTAGATGTCGTGGTGCCTGGGTGGCTCAGTTAGTTAAGCGTCTGCTTTCTGTTCAGGTCGTGGTGCTGGGGGTCCTGGGGTGGAGCCCCCACTGGGGCTTCCTGCTCAGTGGGGAGCCTGTTCTCCCTCTCTTTCTGGCCCCCTCTTGTGTGCACCCGCTCTTTCTCTCTCTCTCTCAAATAAATAAATAAAAATCTTTAAAGAAAAGTTAACCAGATGTTAAAATTGTATTATTAGACCTTACCCAAGACCAGATGAAATGCAATCTATTCAGCTATGAAAACCCATACACAAATAGCCCTTGAGATGCCAGGTATTTGGCTTTATCATTTAGAAGAGCTATGACGAGTCAAGTCAATATTTGTTTTGTCAAAAAGCGAACTCTGCACACTGACTAAAACAAAGAAAAGGAAAAGGAAACAAAATGAGTTTATTGCAAAGGTTTCAGACCGCAAGCTGGAAAGTTCAAGGCTACGGGAACAATGAGTTCTGAGTTGCTCCCTGACTAAGGGACTTTTATGGGGTTAAATGTGGAAGTCATTTGGCTTGTTCAGCTGATTGGTTGCCTAGTCTTCCTTACTTGGATCAGGGTAGCTGAGGGAACAAGGAAGTCTAGAGGTGAAGTGAACAGACTTGGTGTTTGGCTATTGGTTGACGTCCTCTGCTGATTTCTGAGAAGAGCTGTAAATTCCTGCAACTTGTGTTAGGTAAAGTTGAGTTTCATTTTCTTTAATGCACCTGTGTTGGCCAACTCCATTTTGTCCCTGACATACGTGACTCTGTTTTAGTTTCAGATCCACAGGTTTTTTAGGATGGCAGGATATATATGCAGATTTAGAAACTGAGCTTATACGCAAACAATGAATCATGGAACACTACATCAAAAACTAATGATGTAATGTATGGCGAATAACACAACATAATAATAAAAAAATGGCAAAAAAATAAAAAATAAAAAAATAAAACCTTCAAAAAAAAGAAACTGAGCTTAGAGGTAATTGTTGAAAAGTTGATCTTAATTGGCAACTGTTACCTTTATTAAAACATTAAAACAACAAAAAACATTAAAACATTTTGATTTAAAATTCTCAGTAATATATCTCAACTGCATGTATTGAATTAGATGCATTATGTTAATATTCCTTATTTGTTAAACAGTTAAGTCATCTTTCTCCTCACCTGTCTCTCTTTGCTTCTTTCTGAAACAAAAATTTAAATGATTAAAATATATTCTAATAAAACCAAATTTTTTTTCAGGAACCACTTAGTTTCATCTTTAGAAGTAAAAAATACCTTTGAAATCTGATCTAAAGTTGTCTCATGCAGCATTTCATGTCATCTCTCAAACAATTCATTTTCTGAATGCTATATCATTTCCAATTAAGAATTGCATGTCGCAAAAATGATTTGGTTCTCTGCAGCTCTGACTTCCATTAGATATTCAATTATTTATAATGGGTTGAAGCTTAATTAAATAAACTTAATCAAAATTAGATTAACCCTTTTCACAAAGCATTATCTAAGTTATATTAAGTGAAGGACAAAAGAAACTTTAACATCATCCTTAAGCAAAGGGATACTTGAATGCTGAGTTTAAGGAGATTATATTATTAAAATTTAAAAGCATACAGTTAAAATTAAAAGATACTCAAGCTTTTGATGTAGCTCTCTTAAGAAATTCAGAGCTTCATGTGGCATTATTATTATAGATAATGCTAAAAAGTTTTTCCAAGTTAAGCCACTGCCAACAGTTTCAGTGGTGACCTTTGAATTCACTATTGGACAGACTTTAATATTTTTAATACAATATTTAACTGAATAATTGTACACTAAGGAGGTATTTATTTCAGACTTTTGGTGACTGTTTAGATGGAATCAGTTCTGGTGTTTAAGATTATCCCATCAGTAGGTTTATTTTTATTGTTAAAGCAAATAATTCTGTTGTTATTGTATTAAGATAATGTTGTATTGCCTAAATACAAAGACAAATACAGTATTATCTCATTTATATGTGAAATCCAAAAAACAAAACAAAACCAAGCTCATAGACACAGAGAACAGACTGGCAGTTGCTGGTGGAAGGGGATGGGAAACGGGTGAAGAGGGTCAAAAGGTACAACCTTCCATCTATAAAATAAATAAGTTAGGGGGATGCAATGTACAGCATGGTGACTATATTTAATAATGGAAGGGGATGGGAAACGGGTGAAGGGGATGGGAAACGGGTGAAGAGGGTCAAAAGGTACAACCTTCC